>NC_140963.1:136496618-136529118 GCF_056783735.1 Eptatretus burgeri
TGGGGAATGTACATACAGTATATTGGGAGAAGGACAAAATGTGTAAATTTACATGGGATTTAAGCAACAAGATCATTAGAATCTCCTGCTATGACACTGAATCTATGGGCTGATCATTTTGGTCTCTCTTTTTGTTTTTTTTTCTTCCACCTCCTGTCTGGTCTTGCACATTCTACTCTTTCCATGCTTTGTCCTCAGCCCTCCCTCCCTCCCGTTATCTGCAGGGCACACGTGGTCCACCATCAACCCCTTCTGGTGAAACGACCTCAATCCTTGATCATTGTTCACCTCCACTCATTTATTCCTCTCTTCCCCCCCCCCCCCCCACCTGTGGAACTTACTTCCACATTCTCTTCAATCTCATGCTTCCCTCCAAGTCTTCAAGAAAGCTGTTCACCTCCATCTCAGATCACCCTCCATCCAAGACCAGGATATTTTCTACCTCCATTACCCCTCCCCCAACCCCCACCCCCAAGCCCACCCTTTACAAATTTCCAGTTTTTCCCTCCTGAGAATTTGCTTCTGTATCCATCTTCTCCATTACATGCATCCTCCACTACCCTCTCATTCCTGGACTGGCCCTCTCCATCTTGTCTCTGTCGCTCCTCTCTCTAACTCTGCCATGGCCCTGGCTTTGTGAAAGTGAGGGTACACCATCATGGGTGTGGGTGATCTCTGGGTCATTCCTGGGAGATTGATTTGCTGTCTTTTTGCAATGGACTTGTAACTGTGCAGGGAAGAAGAAGAAGAAGAAGAAGGAGAAGAAGAAGAACAACCACCCCTCATTCCTCCCCAAACCAATTATTTGTCCAAGTCTCCTTTTATTTTGTCCCTTAACCCCACTGATGGTGTGCCCCCCCCACCCCACCCCCCCTCTCTTTCTACTATTACCTGATGTGTTTTATGTTCCATCTCCTTCACGAGCCCTGACTTTGTATACACAAAAGTAGTGATCGGGTACACACTTAGATTGTTCCACCAACCGGCCACTTAAGTTCTTGTTTGTCTTCCAGAAGCCCTGTCACATGGATCCTCCTTGCTTGTTTTTCTCCAACATCATCATCAAACTCATGTTTTATTAATCGATGTTGACGAAAACATTGCAACACCATCCATTCTCCACTTTTGGCAGGACTTTTTGTTACGGAAGGAGCTGCGTCTCGGGGGACAAGGAGCAGCCAAGAGATCACTTATCTACAGTGCCTTTACCCCAACTGTGCCTCTCACCGATGCTTTCCCCCATTGCTCCCACCCAATCTCCAAGCAGCCAAAAGACTGCTCTGGCTTCCATCACCGCCTTCAAGCCAAACACTTCTTCAGAGGGCAGCACAAATCAAACGGGGACGAGGGAGATTTGGTTGTGTGAATGGAACGGCAAAAAAGGAAATCGAGTCGGCAGAGTTGGATTTTGGTCGGAGTCACCAGAGAATTGGTCGAAAAGGCTGAAGGGAAGAAAAAAATTACAAAGGTAATGGGAGAAAGGGTGAGGCTGGGACAGTGTTTTGCCAAGCTATATCCAATCTTGTTTGCCAGTATGGTGTTGCCGTCACATCAAAGGTCAAACCGACATATGGTCTGATGAGCTAATCAGCCGTAGAACTGGAATTGATGCCAACCTGCCCTGTGGTTACTTTAGGGAAAATATACGGGAAGAGAACTGCCTGGCAACAGCAAGTGTGAGAGTGAATGGAAATGTGAAATGGCAGGGAGGGAAGGCTTGCAAAGAGGGAAACGATGGCGAGACCGAAACGAAGGGGGGGGGGGGGTCCAGAGATGTGGTTTGGTAAAAGTGTTGTGGAGCTGGAATGCAGAAGGTCATAGGAGTCTAGACGGTGAAACGAGTGTCTGAGGTATGGCCACAGCCATCATAAAAGTGCTTTGTAGAAGTGTGATTAAGGAAAAGGACACAAATGGCTCTTCTCCCCCCCCCCCCCCCCCAATCATGCCACAATAAGTATGTGGTGACAGATTGCATTCTTCCTCGGTGTCGTTTTATCAGCTGCTGAGCAAGTATACCCTTGTGTTTACACACTCACTCTTCTGATATTGTGTTCTTCCAATCTAACTACAATCACGGGACATTCTGAATAGGATTGGTTGATTTAATTGGCAAATCAGTGGAAATTGTGTCATGAGGACAAACAGGAAGTTGTGTTCAAACTCAAACTCTTTGCACCAGAAGTAAAGATGTCGCTGGATTTGAACCTGCGACCCTTTGCGAAGTGGGTGAAATGTACCAGTTTGCCAAGTTAAGACTGCAATGTCCTTGGTCACTGGACACAAACTCTTTGAGCTACAGCGAGCTGCAATTCATGTGCAACAGGTGCTGTATGACTGCTTTGGGAAAAAGAGAGGAGACTGGGTGGAGAATTCTGCAAATATGTTGGTTCTCAGGCCGTGGCTGCCAGCTGGCATCATGGACCCGCTGATACGGAGCCAACCCGGAGCAGCTGCATATGCCACGGATTGGTTCGTCCTCGAGAACTGAGGTTTCGATGTAAGACCCGTTGTTCGTGTTCAGGCATGGAAGCTTGTCATTCGTAATTTTTTTTCTTTAAGTTCCCTTGCAAGGAAAGTACAATGCAGGAGGATGTCGTTCAGCCCATCAAAGCCTGTGCAATGGTTGTCAACCTATGGTCGCTTTCCCATGCTCTTTCCTTTTTAAATGCTGGGCATCAAGCAAGGAAGCAGCACGTACCATTTTTGAAGTCTTTGGTTTGACTCGTCGAGGGTTCCAACCACCGATCTCACAGACTCAGAGTGGATGTGCTAAGCATTGTGCCACGGAGTCTGGTTTGTTTTGTTTTGTTTTGTTTTGTTTTTTGTAATATTTGAAGAGCACAAATCGCACCAGAACAAAAAACTAGAAAAAAAAACAAATCGCACCAGAACAATCCCACAAAACAAAAAACTGCACATGGGATCAAAAAATGATTCAGAACTACAAGTATGTCTTGCCAATTACTTTGTTTGAACCAGTCCTATCGGCACGATGAGACGGGAGAAAAAAGGCTGCTTGAGCAATCGAATGGGGATCCAGACATGAATAAAGAACAAATAAATCAGATCATACTTTGAACAAAGCAAACGGGACAAGAGTGAAATTAGTTAATTTTATTGATTCATTCCGGTATACATAGTATACATCCGATTAAAGGACTCCATTGAAGCAAGTCCATTCATCCTAGAGCAGGCGTATCGAGTCTGATGGAGTCACACTGCCTTGGTGCATAGCGTGGCGACCGTCATGCATTCACACAGCTGTCAAAATTGTCCTCCATTCTAATGGAAGCTGCGTCCTGCCCACCTCCCCAGAACCACTGATGTTCCACTTTGGTGGCCGTGCCAGCATCTGCGCAAACGCCTGAGGGTCTCACAAAGTGATCGGTTAAAGTGCATTTTGATCTCCGTTGGTACATTGATGGGCATACCAGTGAACAATGCATCATATTATATGATATAACAATAATAATCTGACTGACATTCCTAAGGAATAGCCATACGACTGAACACGTAGCATTAACTTATACAAACCAGCTTAGCCATGATCCATCACTGATGGTCAGGCAGCCACGTAAGCTTCATTGCCAATACAAAGTCAGACTGACAGTGTGGTACATCTACCTCTTGTGCAGCAGGACGACCACCGTCGTGATGGCAAAGATATCGGGGTGTCTGACTGGATGGCGCAGAGGTAGCGCACTTGCCTTCAGATGTATATTAAGCCAGCGATCCATATACAGTACTAGGATTAGTTGGTGGACATTAAAGATCCCACAGTGTCTTTCGATGAAGACCAGGTGAGTGATCACCGGGCACCCTGATCACAAGTTACGAATTCCTGCCCAAACTGGCTCGACAAAAGTCCAACCCCTGAGTTGGGGCTCTGGAACCTCCATCTGCCACCATGGATGAATGGTCCATGGCAGAGCCTGAAACATGGCCGGAATAAGTAATGACGAGAACAACAACAATAGGTTTCGGAGTGATGGCACTCGAGCCTTTGAATCACAAGACAGATGCCACAACACACAATAAATAGTTTCTTCGATAACTGAGTGAGATATAGAAAATGTATAACGAAACAGTTTTTTTCCCCTTTCTTATCGCCTATAAAATGAAAAACAAAATGAGTTCCGCAACCATTTGCAGGACAGCAGTGTTACTTGCACAATAAAATTAACCCAATGTACGGAAACAGTTAGCCACCTGTCTTATCCCCGTGATACAAGTTTCGCACAAGGGATTTGGTTCAGTGCAAGGGAAGTGCTGTGGCACAAGATTGAGTGTGAACCAAGAAAAGGTGACCAAGCAACCAATACAATGCTGCCAGCACACTGAGGCTTGCTCGGACACAATCCTTTCGGTCCGTTTAAACTTTTAAACCAGCGGTAAGCACTAAACACTCAGCGTCAAGTACTTTAAGGTCTTGGCAAGTGACACTCAACATCAAGTCCCCAATCTAATTGAGAAACTAGTATTACCAAGTACCTTATATTTATTAAGGGGAATAAAAGGCCAGCCATTATTGACTATTAGTAATGAGCATTCAGCAACTGCCCCTGCTTACGTCACAGTCGGAGCTGAGGTTGCCCCAGTCCCAAGCACCAAGAAACGAGTATCTGGCATCAATAGCAGTCGATGGGCAAGCAGTGCATTAAATTCCGAGAGACACGTGACCCCCACCCCCCCCCCCCGAAAAAAATTCTCCACAATGATGGTGAGAACAGTAATATCGTGTGTTGGAATTGGAAAAGGCAAGCCAGGCTTGAGATAGACGGTTGACAAGCAAGAGTCGGCTCGAGATGGGCCACGGCATTAAATAATTTTGCCTCCGGAAAGCTGCACTAGCAAGCACGCAGCACACATATATCAAGCTCCTGCGGTTTTCGTGCATGCAGGCATTTGTCCCTGGATAATAGCTCTCCATCATGTGCGACGCAACGGAGTACGCGGCGTCGAAATCCTCGCCCACACGTGCGTGAACAGGGGGACCAAGCTCCAAGCTGCCAATAAGGGCAGGGAAAGTCTGCACAGGCACGCATGGCAGGTGGTTGGTTGCGTCTAGAGCACCGTCCGGCTCCTGCCGGACACGTGATGGCACGTTTCTGCCATCCGCGTCCACAGCTCCGCGAGCAAGAGGTCCAATCTCCGGCTATCCATTCGAGTGTTGGGTGAGGTGTAGCGATTGTGTTGGCAGTGAAGTTTCCAGACTCTACACTTTCGTTTTCCTGCTTACGTTTCTTTTCTCGATGTTTATGCTTTGGTGAAGTGTCCACACTTTGTGAGACGTAATACGAGTACCTGACTCGCGGTGGAGTCATGCGACCCACTGACAACACTTCAACGACCACTGATCCGGGAAGAGGACCTGGCCCATGGAGTCTTTCCTTTTTGGTCGCAGTACCTGTGTAATATAGCACTCCACCTCTATCACCACCACCTCCGCCCTGCAGGACCACGTCCCGTGCCGCAGTCGTCACAATATAATTTCCATTGAGCAGATATTTGCCCTCACTCCCACGCAATGCAAGGTAGTTGTCGTCAGAGTTGAGACCCTTGTATCCACGCTGTCGAATGTCCACCTTGGTAGCTCCGGCTGGGATTGTGACGACATAGTTGTATCCATACCTACAACAGAAAATAAGAGGATTATTCAACAAAGATTTTACAGCTTTTGGCACCACAAGAAATCCTACAACTATGAAGCCCTTGCCACAACAGGAACATGTTTTGGGATTATCTGTGATGTAACAAAGCAGCAACATTATTTCACATCAGTCAACGTGTGACGTCCATTCGGACTCTGAGTAAATGATGAAATATGATGAATAATGTGCAAAAGAGGAGGCCATTTGTTCCATCATTCCTTTGCTATTTCCAAACCCCATTAACCTAATGTATCAGTTTATTTGTCTTCTATGTACAAACAGCATTCTTACCATTAAATTAATCCCACTTATCTACATCCATTTATAATAGACTTATGTATCCCATTTAGATTCTTGGCAGAGATATGACCAGGGTTTTGGCACACAACGTCCGACTCTTTTGAGATATACAGGAGGATTTTTTTTAAACATCCATATTCTAAATGCATGAAGGGATAGCCGGCTTTAAGTCCCTGTTCGAAGAACAGCATGCTTTGCGATGGGATACTTTTAAAGGGGAACCAAAATGCTCAAACCACATCACCGCTAATCTATCCCTTGATACCCAACAAAATAGATGTGAAGCGTCTTTTTCCCAATTTCCAAATCATAAAGTGGGTAATTTTTCGATAAAAAGTCTAAATGTTCTTCTTCACGATTAGCCATTACGCCGCAAGAGGAAGTAGACCACCATATGCAGACTGTTTCCGGGTTACATCATTTGGGTTCCCCTTCAAACTCGGGTGGTAGTTTTAGTTGGAATCAGTTCCTCAGGATACATCTCAACAATTCCTTTGGAACTGAACATGATAGCATTAGCGACAACTGTTTGGGCCCAATTCTCTCCTCGTTCTTTACTCTTCTCTTTATCTTTCTCAGATGGTCACCTACCTGCCTTGATTGCCATCACCACCCCTGTTCACAAGAATGGTTCCAAGTCTGATCCACACCATACCAACCGGTCAACCTTATCTGCATCATAAGGAAGGTGATGGAATCTATTGTTACTGCAAACCTCAGACATCATCTCTTATACAACTTTCTGTTCGTCAGTTTGACTTCCATCCCAGCTATTCTACTCTGGACTCGTTGCTACTTCCACCTCATCTTTGAATTGACTACTGAATATAGAACAAGAATTTGGAACCATCTCTTTGAACATCTCTCTTGCCGATGATACCATCTGGCTCCCAACCTTCCTTTCTAAACTGTCAGTCGTTCATATCTAAGGAGTCTTCCTGGAATAGCTGTCCAACTTTCTCCATGAGACGGTTGCTCTTGATGTATATGTCTTGTGCTTTTCCCCTCGAAGCTTGTGTGTCACAGTGTAGCATTGTACGACCAAGGCAGTGTTCTCGGCCCAATATCATTCCTAATCTTCATCAATGATCTCACTGACTCTCTGGAACATCCTCTTTATCTCTTTGATTCCACTCTCCGCCGTGACATCTCTCATCCTTCTGACAGGCAGGCAGCAGACTCTTCCCTCTCCTCAGAGCTTGACAAAATAACAAACGGGTCAAACACAATTTTGCTTATGTTATTATTGCTTATCCATATTGTCCACCCTTTATGTTCTCCCTTACCCCTCATCATTACCTGCAACCTTTGTTTGTCCGTCTCCATCTACTTTCTCCCTCCGCCCTGCTATTGGTGTTTCCCCTTTCTCCCGCTGTTCTCTTTGTTATGTTGTGTCCTGATTTGTTCTGTGTGATAGCTCTTCCACTAGCCGATACCTTGTAAAAATAAATAGATAGATAGATTAAAAAAATAAATAATGCGCCGACATTTGCAGCCTTTTTCAGGAACGTATCCCCCACGAATAGCAGGGTCTGACAGTACTTCAATTTAAATAACGGTTCAACATATGTATATGCCTGGTGTTGGCTTAATGGTTAGGGTGGTGGACTTTGGATCCTCGGGTCCTGAGTTCGAATCCCGCTCAGCTGTTGAATTAATACCAGGTGAGGTTAACTCGGCCTGTCATCCTTCCGAGGTAGGCAAAATGAGTACCAGCATGCTGGTATACTGTGTCGGAGTGGTGATCCGTCCAATAGCCAAGGAGACTCCTTAAGCAGCACCAACACTCTGAACAGAGTATGGTCCCAAGTTTCTCCATATATATATATATATATATATATATATATATATATATATATATATATATATATATATATATATATATATATATATATATATTTGGTCATGCTCGTTGGTGGACATGTTTTAATTGAGGTAAGATGTGCATGATTTAATATATTGTTATTTAATGGAATGTGCAATGGGAGTTGTAACTGTCATAATGCATTGAATCCTCTAGCGAGCAAAGTCTGATTGGTGATGGTGCATGGATGGGTTGACTGTCTGCCTGGAGGCATCTGAGGTTGTGGATCTGTTGATGCATGGAATCTACTGATGTGGATCCGTGACCAAGGTTGTGGATCCGTTGTTCGGAGAGGTTCTGGGCTGAAAGGATCGAAACCTCGATGAAGAATGGTGTTCAGCTGATGATCCATGTGGTCGGGAAACCATTCAGTGGCTTACAGGTTAAGGTTCATACATCAGGTAAGGGAACCATGTTTTGAGATTTACATTTGAAATAAAGTTGAATATCGGATATTGTGAAATTAACATCATTGAGAGCAATCCGAATGATGTCGTAAACGAGATGTGAACGGTTGCTCCATTACGAGTCTTCGACCTTGTGTAAAAAGGTAACATTTTGTTCTTCTGTTATTAATTGTAGTTACTTGTTATTAAAGTTAAAAACAAATGATGTACATAAGCAGACTTCCACTGATCCCTGGCCCATATTAAATAAAGTATTGTGTTGTATTACGCAGTAACAAGAGATTTTATAAACTTCTTGTTCATTGTATCCCGTATCCGTTTACAATTGGCAAATAGACCATAAGAATAAGTAAGATGTAATCGATAAACAACATTTGAATCATAAGCTCTGGCATTGACTGTGTGCATGTTCAGGATGTTGATGATGTGAACCAGAACAAAATAAAAAAAATTGAAACTTTCATCTCACTGTTTACCCACACCCCATCCTGGGCCTCTTGCAACTCTTCCTCTCCCCCTTTCTTTCTTTCCTCCTCCCCACCTTAAGCCTTTCCATCTCCAGATAGTATTTACTACTTGGCGCACATTATCCGTATACTCCCAGATGAAGACCACCCAGTGGTGGATATGTTGTTCCTGAGCCTTCTTTCCCAATGTGATTGTTATAGTTGGTGGTGCTTTAGCTCTCAAATATATATCCTTCCATTTACAAGTCGATTTTCATGAAGAGCAATTGAAAATGTTCAAAATGTTGTAAAGCTGTCTACATTCGTCACCCTGCCTTAGCAAACCACTTCTGCCTTTCAAACAGATAAGGGAAACATTTTAAAAGAGCAATCAAATGAAAATAAACAAGACACCAACCAAAGTCATAATTTGAGCGGAAGTGCAATCGTTGTGCGTGCAATGATAATGTGGTTTGACAATTCACTCTTCCTATAACATATCACATGGTCCTTAACATTGTCTAACAAGTGCAAGCAGACAGCTGGCCTGACGTGCCAAGCAATAGACAGCCTGCTCTGGGGTTCTGAGCCTTACCCACGCATGATATGGACAACACTGAGCCAGACTTCACACATTTTAGAACCAGGAAATGATGGCATCGTCAAACAAGCACAACACTAAATGAGCAATCCACAATTTACATTCAAATCAACTCCAGTATGTACAGTGGATTCGTAATGCATAAACTATTCTCATCCAGATGTCTCTCGTGAACAGACATTGCATCATGAACATTGTGTCATGCACAAGCACTGTGCTGTGCGCAATTATTGGCACGTGCAAGCACCGCCACACACGAAACGCTGTCATACACAAACAGTACGCGGTGCACAAACAGTACACTGTTTACAAACAGAATATGATGTCCAAACAGTACACCGTGCACAAACAGTATATGATGCACACACACAGTATGCCATGCACAAACAGTATATAATGCCGAAACAGTACGCTGTGCACAAACAGCATATAATGCCGAAACAGTATGCCATGCACAAACAGTATATGATGCCTAAACATTATGCTGTGCACAAACAGAATTTGATACCTAAACAGTACGCCATGCACAAACAGTATATGATGCCTAAACAGTATGCTGTTCACAAACGGTATATGATGCACAAACAATACACCGTGCACAAACCGTATGTAATGCCTAAACAGTATGCCGTGCACAAACAGAATATGATGCCCAAACAGTACGCCATGCACAAACAGCATATAATGCCTAAACACTATGCTGTGCACAAACAGTATATGATGCACAAACAGTATATGATGCACAAACATTATATAAAGCCTAAACAGTATGCCGTGCACAAACAGTATATGATGCACAAACGGTATATGATGCACAAACATTATATAAAGCCTAAACAGTGTGCCGTGCACAAACAGTATATGATGCACAAACGGTATATAATGCCGAAGGCCAAGGTCACATTTGCTCTACGGCGAGGATACGGCAGCCGTACGCCCTCTGAATTGACAGAAACTTGCGGCGGCCGCAGAGAAACTGAGGTGGCCTCAGGGAGGCCCTACGCCGTTTGGCTATATTTTACAGGCTGTAGGGTCGCCGTGAAATTATAGCGCGGAGTGATAACCTTTTTTCATTTCTACGTTCGCCATAACAATTCGACAAGCCAAGCTATGACGTAGATGTGTTCCACGTTGACCGTACGTAGGGCGTACGGTGTGCTTGCGTTATTAGTGCGGCTGCCGAAAGCTCTTCTCAATGAAAAATGAATTTTCCCAACCCCCAAAAAATTACGGCGGCCGCACTATTTCCACGGTCGCCGTATGGTGGCCTTGCGATCTGTGTGACTACCTGCGGGCAACGCAGGGTCGACGCATAGTTCCCCTATGCCCGCCATGCACCTACTTACGGCCTCCGTGGCAGTCTGCGTCGACCGTGCGTCCACCGTGCGCTACCACTAGAGATCGGAGTATAGGTGTTTGCCTATACCGTGGTGCCCCCAGAATCCCAATTTAATTCGTTCCAGGAGGCTGTTCGGATTGCAAAAAGTTCGGATTCCAAAAATATTTTCCCAATAAGAAATAATGGAGTGAATTAATCCGTTCGTGGACCCCAAGAAAACCCACTTTCAAGAGACTTTAAACTGAAATTCCCCATGTTTAAGATAAAATAAGATGAGTAAATGACCTTCGGTGGTGGTGTATTGTATGTAAACTGGTCCAATCACAAATCCAAAGGTCCACACGGGCTCGTGCTCTGGCCTGGGTTCCGATCGCTCACGCACTCTGCGAGAGCGCTGCCCCCAGGGCAGCTCATCAAACATGATGCCCGCAGAACCACAATCACTCATCAAACGCATCGGGCTGACGTAATCATGGATATTCCAAATTACAACTGGTTTTGCTGTGAAATTCAATCCTTGCCCAACAGTCCGTCACACCACCTGATCGGATTGCTTTTTTTTAAACACAAGATGATTAAAAAAACAAACATCACAAATGAAGGTGAAAACACGAGGTAAGGCCGAAGTCGCATTTGGCTCGGCGGCCGGAGGGTCTACAAAATGTACGGGAACTAGCAATTATAAAGCGGCCGCAGTATTTCCACCGTCACACAATGTAGCAGTCACATATGTTTTAGCAGCGTCTCGCGTAGCGAACGCTGCTCATAGAGAGCTCTCGGCGTTGTTCTTCTTCTTCTTCTACTTCTTGTTCTTGTTCTTGTGAAGACAAAACCTTAATCTCTCGGACTCGGCTCTTGTATATACAAGATCCGGATCGCCTTAAATACTGAGCACATGTACACATCCTCACATAGACAGGGCCTTTTGAGAGCGTCTATCATGAACTTTTAAATATATTCGGACATTTGCTTTAAAGTTTCGAAAAGTTGACGTTACTATTTAAAGATTATTCCATTTATCATATTGTAATTTCGTAAATGCATTATATATTTCGTAAATACACGGTATATTGTGAATACGTAAACACATTATGACGGGTTTCGCTATTGGCTTAATGAAGGCACGTGATGAAATATCGGAAGTTGTTGTTGTTGTTGTTGTTGTTGTTGTTGTTGTTTTAAAAAAAAAGTTTTAATTTTTATCTTTTTTAGCCGACAAAACCTTTAGGTTTTGGACGCTGCTCGTGGACACATTTGTCCTTGTTATTTTTCGGGTAGCCTCACGGCGTATTTATAAATTGTGGAGACCGAAAACATGGGTGTGTCGTACGGTCTTTGATTTGATGTTGCACGGTGACCTTAGGGCGTACCTGCGGCAGCCATAGAATTTTGAAGGCAGACGCAAGGTGCCCGCAAGGCGACCGCAGGGGGACCCCAAGCCGAACGTGCGGCCAGACGGACGGTAACGAATGGGTTAATTTTTTTTTTTTTTTTACCAGTTCCTTTGTTTCGGCTTATCGAATTTCTACGGTGAACGTAGAAATGAAAAAAGTTATAACTCCGCGTTATAATTCCACGGTGACCTTACGACCTGTAAAATATAGCCATACGACGTAGGGCCACCCTGAGGCCACCTCAGTTTCTCTGCGGCCGCCGCACGTGTCTGTCAATTCAGAAGGCGTACGGCCGCCGTATCCTTGCCGTAGAGCAAATGTGACTGAGGCCTAAAGTATCGATCGACACACGAGAGATGCTTTCACGAGGACTTCCACCGACTAACTGAATGAACAAAGTGCGAAGATGCGGGTTGAATAGGTGGGGGAGACACGTGAACAAACATGAACGCTACGTTGTGTTCGGTTTTTTTTAAATGTATTAGGTTTTTAGGGCAAAATTTTCTCGAAAAAAATTGTTCGGATTCCAATTTGTTCAAACAATGGGGCGTTCGGATTCTGGGGGCACCACGGTATATTATAGTTATAGTATATTCAGTCATATATATATATATATATATATATATATATATATATATACATATATATATATATATATATATATATATACTGGTATATTTTTATTTCAGTAAAAAAAAAGAACTGGTATATATACCCACTCGTTACCGTCCGTCTGGCCGCATGTTCTCCTTAGGGCCCCCCTGCGGTCGCCATGCGGGCACCTTGCGTCTGCCTTGAAAATTATATGGCCGCCGCAGCGACGCCCTAAGGTCACCGTGCGACCTAAAATCAAAGACCATATGGCACCCCCACGTTTTCGGTCTCCACAATTTCTAAATACGTCGTGCAGCTACCCGAAAAATAAAAACATATGTGACTGCTACATTGTGTGACCGTGGAAATACTGCGGCTGCCGTATAATTGCTAGTGGCCACAGATTTTGGAGACCCCACGGCCGCCGTGGCAAATGTGACCTCGGCCTAAACAGTATATAATGCCTAAACAGTATGCCGTGCACAAACAGTATATTATGCACAATCTGTACGCTGTGCACAAAAGTATGTAATGCCTAAACAGTATGCTGTGCACAAACAGCATATAATGCCTAAACAGTATGCTGTGCACAAACAGCATATAATGCCTTTATAGTATGCCGTGCGCAAACAGTATATGATGCCTAAACAGTATGTTGTGCACAAACAGTATATGATGCACAAACAATACGCCGTGCACAAACACCATGTAATGCCTAAACAGTACGCCGTGCACAAGCTATGTAATGCCTAAACAGTACGCCATGCACAAACAGAATGTAATGCCTCAACAGTATGCCGTGCACAAACAGTATGTAATGCCTAAACAATACGCTGTGCACAAACAGCATATAATGCCTAAACGGTACACCGTGCACAAACAGTATATAATTGCAAAACGGTACGCCGTGCACAAACAGTATGTAATGCCTAAACAATACGCTGTGCACAAACAGCATATAATGCCTAAACGGTACACCGTGCACAAACAGCATATAATGCCTTAACGGTACACCATGCACAAACAGTATATAATGGCAAAACGGTACGCCGTGCACAAACAGTATGTAATGCCTAAACAATACGCTGTGCACAAACAGCATATAATGCCTAAACGGTACACCATGCACAAACAGAATGTAATGCCTCAACAGTATGCCGTGCACAAACAGCATATAATGCCAAAACAGTACGCCGTGCACAAACAGTATGTAATGCCTCAACAGTATGCCGTGCACAAACAGCATATAATGCCAAAACAGTACGCCGTGCACAAACAGTATGTAATGCCTAAACAGTACGCCGTGCACAAGCTATGTAATGCCTAAACAGTACGCCGTGCACAAGCTATGTAATGCCTAAACAGTACGCCATGCACAAACAGTATATAATGCCAAAACGGTACGCCATGCACAAACGGTATATAATGGCAAAACGGTACGCCATGCACAAACAGTATATAATGCCAAAACGGTACGCCATGCACAAACAGTATATAATGGCAAAACGGTACGCCATGCACAAACAGTATATAATGGCAAAACGGTACGCCATGCACAAACAGTATATAATGGCAAAACGGTACGCCATGCACAAACGGTATATAATGGCAAAACGGTACGCCATGCACAAACAGTATATAATGGCAAAACGGTACGCCATGCACAAACAGTATATAATGGCAAAACGGTACGCCATGCACAAACAGTATATAATGGCAAAACGGTACGCCATGCACAAACGGTATATAATGGCAAAACGGTACGTCATGCACAAACAGTATATAATGCCAAAACGGTACGCCATGCACAAACGGTATATAATGCCAAAACGGTACGCCATGCACAAACAGTATATAATGCCAAAACGGTACGCCATGCACAAACGGTATATAATGGCAAAACGGTACACCGTACACAAACAGTATGTAATGCCTAAACAATACGTCATGCATAAACAGTACGTGGTGCACAAACAGTATATAATGCCTAAATGGCACGTCTTGCACCAACACTATGTCAAGTGCTCGCACCATATCTACATTAACAGTCCCACGCACAGACACTGTGATGCCATGCTATGAATTACACGAAATTTGACAGGCACTTGTACGGTACAAACGTCATGCCATGCACTAAATTGTGCTGTGCACAAGCACCGAGCTATGCACAAACAAACACTACGCCTCACACGAATGCCCTGTCCTTCACTATTACAATTGTACAAAAAACCACTGTGGGAGTTTTCTGATGATAAACAGTTTTGTTTGATCGTGGATAGATTGTGTTTGGTTTCATATCTCAATCTTGCCCAAATGTTGCAGTCAGTGGTAAGTTATCCATGGTTGGCTTGTTAGTTATCTGTTGTTGGCACTTACTGTGACTTTGTAAACGTCCGGGATACCTTCCGACAGGTCGCCCCTTCTCCTCCACAAACCCCACACTGGTCAACCCTTACACGAGAGCGCAGGCGTCCATCACATCCAGCTGGAATACAACGCCCCTGCACGCAAACGTCTGAAGAGTCGAGTGAACACCGAGTTCCATCAGCTACCTGTGTGCAGAGTGGATCAGGGGATGTGGTTCAGGTCAATACCGATTAGGTGACATCGTCCACATGCTAACTTTAGTCGTTTGATGTTTTACTTCATATTCTGTTGTTCAACACCAAAACCCATCTTTGGCTGATTCAAAAGCTTCCTTCAAGGACTGGCCTCGAATACCGCTTGCAATCAAATACATCAAATTAAATTGCTAAGTGCCACTTTCACCCGTCAATGTGCGTACCTTTGGTGCAAGTACGAAGTAGTACCCGGTACCATTGGCACGGCATATGAGTTTGCATTGGTCAGTGACGGCCACCCCAGAGTACTTGGGCAGCCAATGTGCGGATGGCATTATGGCGTTTGTGTGAACATGTTTCCCATCAAACTTGGCACACTGCTCCTCTCTGAACCCGACTCCTGAATGAGGGAAAGGGAGAGAGAGAATTATCTCAATGGATCCATCCTTACACCAGGTGCTCCCGTCACTCTCACTGACCAACCACCAGGAAGCGCCTTTCACACACACCGCTTCGAGGTGCCCTGTTGTAACCATTATAGTGACATAGGTCACAATAACAGGGAATTATTCCAACGACCATCATTTTTGCCCTGTTAGCATCATTTCAAATTGTTTAACTTGCATGCACTTGTCCACTCGATTTGTTCACCACTCATTGATTGTAATTATTCATTTCATTTTCTTATCTTTTGAAGGAAGATCGAACTCAGGCTTGCTCAAGAGCTTACGCTTGTGAAAGCAACCGATCAATTGAGACTCTACTGTCGTGGGTGAATGCAGGTATGACGACCGGATTTACACCCCCTCCAAAGGCCATGTTCCTCGATGCAGCACTACCTGCACGTAACCACATAATAGCAGTTTATTGTTGGGTTCCATATTATCTTTCATAATTACGATCCTCAAGACTCATATTATTGGTGTTTTATTTGTTTGTTTGTTTTGTTGCTTTTTTGGGGGGAGGGGGAGGGGAGGGGTGGGTAACCTTTAAAATATTTACTTTTGACCTCAATGTTCACCTTTCAAAGTTGGTCATGATAATGCTGACAACTTTAATTCATATCACGATATTATACATAGTTTCTATTCTCATCAATGCACTCATGTGTTGTTGCATCAGCTTCTTCACGTCAGCACAAAAGCCTCCCAGGATAACCGGAAAGGGAGAATTTTGGAGTGCTGACGGTGAGCAAACAATTTGGATTCAATGAGACAGAGGAGAACCAAGTCGAGGTTTTCAGAACTGATTGTTATGGTTCATTTGTCAGGAAGAACCAGCAATCGTCGTGACATAGACCATAAAAGACAAGAATTCCACTTGTTGCTCACAATACATTGAGTTGTGAGGAATGCGAGTGAGATAAAAAGTTAGAAAGATAAGGAGGAAGAACAATGACATTTAAGAATAGCTTATGCAAGAGCAATGCAGACAAATGAGCTTTGGGAACATGGGAGAGAGTGGCAGTAATAGAGTGTAGGAAGGGAATACTGACCATTGGAAGATGGGCAGGCCTGGAGGTTGCAGGATCGGTACTTGAGCCTTGTTCCCACACAATATGAACCGCCGTTCGCAGGTGCTGGTGAGTCACACAGTCGTCGGGCTAACTGTACTCCTCCACCACAGGATAGAGAGCATTGCTCATAAGAGCCCCATTTACCCCAAACACCATCCACTGGCACCTGGATAAACATAAGGCATTTAAAAGATAAGGGATTACGATTGTGGTTCATTTTCTGGTTGTTTGTACTCTAATTGTTTTCTTGAGGAATTCCTATTTTTTGTGGTGCAGGATTATATATATATATATATATATATATATATATATATATATATATATATATATATATATATATATATATATATATATACATATATGCATATACACTACTGGTCAAAATTTTAAAAACACCCCCATTTTTCCAGTTGTTACTGAAATTTAAGCAGTTCAAGTCCAGTGAATAACCTGAAATGGTACAAAGCGAAGGGCCCTGTCACACCTTGACGTTTTAGCCAGCGTATGGAAAGGTATCAAAATGTATGTAAAATGCTGGCGTACGCTGAACTATTGATGTTTTTAAAAAAAGTTTTGGGCGTATAATAACGTGTTGGACGTATGCATAACGTATTAGTAATGTACACAGAACGTTTCAATCGCATATCGATAACTTATACCAACGAATGCTGAGCGTGTTGTCGGCGTTCACAACCTATGCCCAACGATAGTCTAACTTATGCATAGCGCGCGGCAGCGTATCGTCGACGATCACGTGGTGTAGGCTATTCATAGGCTGCGGCTCGACGATTCAAA
This sequence comes from Eptatretus burgeri, assembly GCF_056783735.1. NCBI lineage: Eukaryota > Metazoa > Chordata > Myxini > Myxiniformes > Myxinidae > Eptatretus > Eptatretus burgeri. The sequence goes on from NC_140963.1 coordinate 136,514,087, forward strand.
TCATAACCGCACTCGACATCGAAGTGTGAAGCCGCTATCACACCTTGACGTTTTAGCCAGCATATGCCGACGTATGAAAAATTTGCTGAACCAAGCTGGCACACGTCAAATACGTTATGGGTAAGTTTTGTATACGTTAAGAGCACGCTGACATACGTCGTAGCACGCTGGCATACGTCGTCATACGCCGAGTACATCGAGAAATTTTCAGCATGTTGAAAATTTCTCGACGTACTCGGCGTATGACACACGTTCCGCATACGCTGGCCATAAGTTGTAGGCACGTTACACGATCGTTGACACACGTCGACACACGTTACTTGTACGTTACTCATAAGTCGAAACACGTCGAGGTAATGGTAAGCGTCAGTGTTCCAGACTCCCTGTTTTTTTTTTTTCTTCGGTATGACGGTGATGTTGACACTTCGATTTCTAGTGCGGTTATGATTTAAATTGTTGAGCGTCAGCCTATTAATTATATTATAACCGCACTAGAAATCGAAGTGACAACATCACCGTCATACCGAAGAAAAAAAAAAAAAAAAACCAGGGAGTCTGGAACACTGACGCGAACCGGAAAAGAGTTATATCATTTGAAAAGAGTATTTTCATGATGCCCTGACACAACGCAAACCTGCATATCAGTCAGATGAGCAGTTGATTTTCAGTCTCTGTAAAGAGCTTTTTTTTCTGTTTTTTTTTTGTTTTTTTTTTGTTTTTTTTTGAAGAGCTGGTTTGGATCTTCACTGAAGTCCAAGAGCCCAAGTCAGATGAGCATATATATATATATATATATATATATATATATATATATATATATATATATATATATATATATATATATATATATATATATATATATATATATATATATATATATATATATATATATATATATATATATATATAACCACACTAGGTGGCATAATGGCTAGAGTTTGGGAGGTCTGTAGTTGAAACCCCGTTTGAGTCATACCAAAAACCATATTAAATAAAAAGGTGTGTGCTGCTTGTCACTCAGCATTTCAGAGGATAGAGTTTGGGCAGACAACGCAAGGAAGACAATGGCAAACCACCCAGTATACCCCTTGCCAAGAAACTACTTTGGCAGCACCAATGCTCTGTAATAGAGTATGACAGGTTTTTATGCTGAGGTTTTCGTGGGTGATTTTCCATTGCCTTCCCAGCAGTAGTTTGAGCAGGATTTTGGAGTTTGGTCGCAGTGCTGGTGATAGCTCTCATACTCTTCGTGAAGGCCACCTTCACGTTTGTTGTGTATTCAACGTTGTATATTTATTAGATCCTCGTGGAGGATCTCTAAGTCTTACTCACGTTGTTGTTCTTCATCTTCTTCGTGTGGACATTTTTGTTTCACAGCCTACAGTTTTCATCGAAACTTCCTGAAACTTGGCATATACATGTAAAAATACCCTGCGCAGACAGTAACCGTCTCCGATTTTGAAAATTCCTCCTAGAAAAAAGTTTATGATGTCAAAATATCTCCGCTAATGGAAATCGCCTTAAAAATCATCTCCGAAACTAGGCAAACCTTTTGAATTCTGTTTGCGGGCATCGAACAGGGCATTAGCAGAGATGAATTACCGCACATACGATACATCACGATGATGTCGTATCAATTTTTATGACATCATTCCTATTTTTTGACATATTTTTGTTTCACAACCCAGAGTTTTCATCGGATTTTCGTGAAACTTGCCATGTATATGCAGAAAGCCCACGTGCAGGCAGTAACCATCTCAGATTTTGGAAATTCTTCCTAGAAAAAAAGTTGACGTCATAAAATCGCCTACACCATTATCTCCGAAACTAGGCAAGCTGTTTGAATTTTGTTGGTGGGAATCAAGCCGGGCATTAGCACAGATAATTTATCGCAAACCTGATACATCACAATGACGTCATATTCGTTTTATGACGTCATCATTAAGAGGACGAGGATCTTAGCTCATTTGAGCTTGTTTTTGTATATGTATACTTTTTTGTATATTTATACCACGTTTGTGGTATATTTAACATCCACCAACTAATGCCAGCAGATGGGACGACCAGTTTAATGTCCATCCAAGGGACAGCACACACATTGGTGAATCACCCTGCCTGTGAAACACCAGGATAAGAGTGTATAGTTGGGTCGATATGAGAACTCAGGTTAGACAGATTTGAGGTGAATGTGTGTACCACTCAGCTATCATGCCAGCATATATATATATATATATATATATATATATATATATATATATATATATATATGTATATGTATATATATATGTATATGTATATGTATGTACAGTATATATAACCATAGGTCACTGTACCAGTTAGTAGTATTTACATTATGTGTGGTTTTCCATTTTTGTGCACTAAATATTATTTCATATCGTTTGAAAAGAGTATTTTCATGATGTCCTGACACAACCCAAACCTGCATATCAGAGTCAGATGAGCAGTTGATTTGCAGTCTCTGTGAAGAGCTTTTTTCTGTTTTTTTTTTTTTGTTGAAGAGCTGGTTTGGATCTTCACTGAAGTCCAAGAGCCCTTCGGGGCCTATTCTGTGGCATTGGAATGGAAAAAGATTGGTTTTATTTGGAGGCATAGGCTGAGGCCACATGTTGTAGTTTTAGGCAGTTAGTTTTGGCATAAAAGTGAAGTTGTGAGAAGTTTCCAATTTTAAGCTGAAAAGTTAGTAATAGCATAATGTTGGTAACATATTCCGCCCCCCCCCCAACCCTACACCTGTATATATATGCATCCTCCTTTGTCCATTTGTGCAGTATACTGAACTTTGTTAATTTGAAATAACATCAAGCAGAGAATCCTTTGATATGAACTTTCAGGATACTTTTAGGATAGAACATATAACCAGGACCCAGGTCAATTTGGGGTTCATCTTGCCCCCACCTTACACTACTTATGAGGAAGACAAAGTCCACATGAGGATGGTTGCCAGAAATGGCCCCATCAGTTTGCCTTTAAAACCCATAAAAAATAAAACATGGTTTATGTGGGGTGATCTAAATGTTCTCTACAGAATCTATTACTCATGGAGGAGCTGTGAACATGTAATACAGGCATGGGACAAGGACATGAGTAAACTGCCAACATGGCATTTCAACATAACATTTCGATCAGCATCATGATCAAATGGTAATAGCAAAGTCAACCCAAATTAAGGTCATAAAATTGTGGACAGATTCGGACGAAACTGAGTGGATAGGTTGGGTGTGTAACTCTCAGTGGGATACACAACGTAAAGAGAGGTATTCGCTCTACCGAGTGCTGTTCGAGTTACACTTGAGATTCAAGTCATCAGTTAATTATTCAAAGTGAATGCTTTTGACAGAACCTCATAATAGTTTTATCAACCTTATTATTATCTTGTCAACAGGAGAAAATCCGTTTTTTATGGACATACTGGAGAAACAAATGAGAAGAATGAGTACACTGAAGAAGAATGAATACAACTGTTTGTACTAATGTGCATCGTATCGAAGAGGTCCAAGGGCCATTGGGTGGACTCCACAGCCGTGATCCCACATGCCTCTGGCCTCTGTGAAGTGAGTTTTTAATCCTGAGAGAAACTCGGACCAAAGGAAATTCTTGGTGAGATGATGGAAGTGCCGTGTGGGGGGTAGGGGTTGGTGGTTTGGGGGGGGGGGGGTTAAATGTTGTTTAGTATCGCACAGTGAGGAAATGATGGTCCAATTTTAGGATGTACAGGAAAATACTGGTGATGAAGCAAGGTCAGGAAGGTGAGTCATTTGTTGAGGGTCAAGGCAATTGTGCTAAAGCCAAGATCTATGTCGGTCTGAAGAGTGTCGAGTGACAACTTGAGGTCACATTGGTAATGCTGATGACATTTTACCATGAAAGAAGTTGAACAAGATGGGCAATAACTGAATCAACATCATTTTCCAATTGTGCAGCATCTTCTGCCGAACTTTCAAGCTAACTCTGAATTGCTTTCTGTTCCATGCAGTGATCCAGGATGGAACATTCATTCATTCATGGGCCATTCGCTATGGAGAGTGTCGGTTCTGTCAAAGCAGTTTCTGTGGAAATGGTTACAATCCTGGATGAGTCGCTACTCTGATGCAGGATACTGGACTGAGTGTGCAAGGATTTCTAATAGAGCCAGAGTACTGGCGCAAACTCATCTACTCCTCACAGAAGACAACGTGGGATCGTTAATGTCCAACTAATGTCCACTGGTAGATGTAAAACCGAACTGAACGTCCATCTGACATATCGCTTTGTTTTATAGCTGGGCTGAGATTCAAACCCAGGTTAGACAATTCAGAGGTGAGTGTGCATACCTCTCAGCTATTCTACCAGCCCAGGATGAAACGAGGGATCATGATTTCGAGATAGGCATGATCAACACCAACCTTTTCAGTGAGAACATGCTGACTCTCCACCCCGCCAAAGGGCCTCAGCACGAAAGACCATGGCATCTGTTTTTGGAGATGTAAAGGAAGTAATTATGCTTTACTACATGACCCAAAGCTGTCAAGCAAAAGTCCATTCAGAACCCAACCCATTTCAAGACCACACACTCAAACTCAAATCGTGCATTATGAGCACAACCTTTGAGCTATGTGCCTGCTAATTGTTGATCACATCCTGATAATTTATTCGGCCTCAATTTGCGACCATTGCAAGTACCCTTTTTGGGTGGTGGTTCATGTCAATCCTTTGTTAAAATCATCCCTTATGATGATGATCTCTTTACTTTACTTTCCTTTAAGAGAGTTCCAGTCTGATGATGACATCATTGGGAGCAATCAGCCAATGGACTAAAAACCAAAAATCACAGTTTCTTTTCACCCTTTCAAAGAATTTAATCCATTGGCAGAGAAGTATTGCTATTCATGGTGTCTTGTGTCTTTTCTTCTGTCAAACTTCTTGTCCCCCCCCCCCCTATTGGGTCACACTTGTATATTGAATACTCCCTGTGGATGTACGAATAAACACCACATCTTCTCACAGACAGCTGTATCGCAATACAGCATGCTTTACGTACAACAGAGATATTTATATAAAGAAGAGAAAATCAGATTTGGAGAACACTAGAAGAATCTGCTGAACCTTGTCAGGTCAGGTTCGATCTGTGACCTGCTACAGGTACCATGTAAACCTGTACTAACCTGTTCCATGGTCGGGTTGTCGGCGACTAAACCGTCTCCCCCACCAGGTTTTCTGGTGAGGAGGGTGTTTGGATATGGACACCCAGCAGGATTAAAAACAAAACCTGTCAAAGGGCGGAGGAGCTCCTTGTGAGCCAACGGCCATCCATATCTAGTGCCCAACTGTCTGCGGACGTCCTCCTGCAGTTGGGTCACTTCTTATTAGGAGGTTGGTGGCAGGATTTGCACTCCGGCCACCGTAAAACCCTTCATTCCGCAAAACGCAAAAACGCAAAAAAATCTGAAAACCCACTCCATGGGAGTACCTCCTGTGCAGCTTCCCTTCGCAGGGCAGCTCACCGGATGACGGGATTGGGGCAAAGCCTTCGGGACCCCCAATCTTTGATAGGAGGGAAACCACGGGGTAACATCCCTGGGTCAGATTGCGGGAGAGTGTGTCGGAGTGGTGCTGAGGTGTCGTCCACCAGACGGCGGTCTCCTTGGGTTAACCTGAGGCGGTCCCTTAGGGTGGGTGCCTGGAATGTCCTATCCCTAAGAGAGGATGATCACCTGTCTCTGTTATCATCTGAGCTCAAGCGTTTGGACATCGGGATTGCAGCTCTCTCTGAGGTTCGGAGACCGGATTGCGGCGAGATAATGGTGGGTGGTTACACCTACTATTGGTCTGGTCGCTCTGATGGTTACCATACCCAAGGAGTTGCTGTAGCTGTGTCCAATAAGCTGACCCCAATGATAATTGAGGCAACACCGGTCAACGAGCGTATTATGAGATTAAGGATTCGTCACTCCTTAGGTGTCATTTCCCTGGTCTCTGTTTATGCTCCGACTGAGGCGAGTGATCTCACCGTGAAGGATGCATTCTACGCCACACTCGAGTCTGTGGTTGATCAGTGCCCCAGACGAGATACACTTCTAGTCTTGGGGGATTTCAATGCATCGACTGGAACTGATAGGGACGGTTATGAGGTGTGTGTTGGTCCCCATGGGTCAGGAACTATGAACCAGGATGGCACTAAGTTCCTTGACTTTGCAAGAAGTCATGGACTTAGGGTGGCTTGTTCATGGTTTCAGCGCCCACAAGCTCATCGCTGGACTTGGTATTCCAACGCTGGCGGTGTGGCAAAGGAGATTGACCATGTCCTCATTGACGGTCGTTGGAGGATGATCCAGAACTGCAGGGTCTACCAGAGTGCTCAGTTCCTCAATACTGACCACAGGCTTGTTGTAGCAACTCTAAAGCTGCACCTTAAATCCTGGAGAATGGTACCATCCCAGCCGAGGCTGGATGTTGCCAAGCTCAGGGATGAGAGAGTAGCTGAGGAGTTTGCGAACAGGCTGAGTGGACACTTGGGGGGTCTGGGTACTTTGGGGGGTCCTGAAGAGTTGTGGAGCGCTTTGAAGACCACCGTCCTTGATGTTGCCGGTGGATGCCTTGGAGCTCACCGCAGGGCAAAGAAGAATTTTGTCTCTCAAGGGACACTGGATACCATTGACCAGAGTCGCAGGGCCAGGCTGAATGGCAGAGCTGAGCTGTTCAGGGAGCTGAGGCGTAAAACTGTACGTGCACTGAGGGTGGACAAGGAGGCCTATGTGCGAGGAATCTGTGAGGGGGTAGAGCATCACCTGTGGACAGGTGATTCTCGTCCCGCTTACAGGGAATTCGCGCATTACGTTCATCCAAGCCCATCCCTCGGAGCACTACAGTTCGAGCAGAGAGTGGTAGGCTCTTGACAGAGGAGTCTGAAGTGAAGGCCCGCTGGGCCGGTTACTTTGAGCGGTTGTACCAGGCTGATCCCCCAACTGTCGAGTTGGACGTCAAGGGTGTTACAATCCCTGTTGCTGACCCTCGAATCAACTGTGGTCCACCTACGCTTGTGGAAACACGGGCTGCGGTGAACCAGTTGAAACGGGGCAAAGCTCCAGGGATCTGTGGCATCCATGCCGAACTTCTCAAGGCTGGTGGAAATGCTGCACTCGTGTCGTTGCATGCAGTTTTGTGCTCTGCCTGGAACACAGGCATCATCCCAACTGACTGGAAGAGGGGCCTTGTTGTCCCTCTCTGGAAAGGGAAGGGTGATCGCCAAGACTGCAACAACTACCGAGGGGTGACGCTACTCTCAGTGCCGGGCAAGGTCTTTGCTCGGATAATTCTCGATAGGGTTCGCCACCATCTGCTTGAGTCCAGAGCAGTCAGGCTTTACACCAAAGAGGTCAACGATTGACCGTATCCTTGCACTTCGTGTCCTCACCGAACGCAGATGAGAGTTTCGGCAGGGGCTGCTTGCAGCCTATGTTGATCTCTGTAAAGCGTTCGATTCAGTGAATCGGGATGTCCTCTGGAGGATTCTTGGTCTTCGTGGGGTGCCACCAAAACTGATCGATCTGATGTCTGAACTCTACTCTGGTACTGAGAGTGCTGTGAAGTGTGGTGGTACCATCTCTGACTTATTTCCAGTTGTTACTGGAGTTCGTCAGGGATGTGTACTTGCCCCCACACTTTTCAGCACTTGCATGGACTGGATTCTAGGGAGGATGTCAGAGAGATCAAGTTGCGGTGCGTCATTTGGGAATGTCAAGATCTCGGACCTTGACTTTGCAGATGATGCAGTCATCTTTGCGGAGACTTTAGACATCCTCTTGGGGGCCCTCGAGGTGCTGAATGAGGAGTCGGAGCCGTTGGGATTACGGGTTTCTTGGGTCAAAACTAAGATCCAGGCTTTCGGTGACATCTTGGATGCTGCTGTCCTGTCTGTGTCTGTTTGTGGTGAGGATGTTGAGGTCGTGGAGAGATTCACTTACCTTGGCAGTGATATTCATGTCTCTGCTGGCTGCGAGTCAGAGGTCAATAGACGTCTGGGTCGGGCCTGGGGAGTCATGGATTCACTGGATCATGGGGTGTGGCGCTGCCGGTACCTGTGCGGGAGGACGAAAGTCTGAGTCTTCAGGTCCTTGGTACTTCCAGTCTTGCTCTATGGGTGCGAGACTTGGACTCTGACCAAGGATCTGAGACGGAGACTTATTTCCTTTGGTACCAGGTCTCTTCGGAGAATCCTTGGCTATCGCTGGTCGGATTTTGTGTCCAACGAGCGGTTGCTGAGAGAGACTCGGATGAGATTTGTTACCTGCATAGTCCGTGAGCATCAGTTGCGGCTGTATGGACATGTGGCTCGTTTTCCTGACTGATCCTGCTCACCAGATTCTCTCAGCGAGGGAGTCTCATGAGTGGAGGAGGCCAGTGGGTCGACCACGTGCCTCATGGTTGCAACAGGTTGACCATCATCTCAAGGAGATGGGGATGGGCCTGGCATCTGCCTGGGGGATGGCCAGACGGAGGCCCCTGGAGTACCGGCGGAAAGTGGACGCAGCGACGTGCTGTTCTGGCACATGCTCCCATACCTGACCTGACCTGATATATATGTATATGTTAGGTAGTCGATGCAGTTGAAAAAAAAAAAAAGATGTTTAAAAATAAAAATAAAAAAAAATTGGAAATTTGTTCTACCCTCATTATCAGTTTGTCTGTCTGTTCGGTCCAGTGCTCCATTAATACTATGGCGATTTCGATGAAACTTGGTGGGTAGGTTCATACCATGACCGAGTTGTGTGCAAATGAGAACCGTTGCTATGGACACCACCGTTGCCTGGCAACGGGACTTTGAAATTTTCGGGACTTTGGGACCTAGCAACAGGACTTTTTGAAAACTCATAAAAACATTTTTTTTTCAAAAATGAAAAATCGGGCCTCGAGTGACTGTGGGCAGTACATTCAGCCATATTGTCAAAAATTTCCAGCCGAATCCTATGAAAACTGTCGAAGAAGATAGTATAGACTTTGAATGAACCCTTAAGCGGTTCGTGTCCGAGCAGACCTCGCTGAGGTACGGTCTCTCGGGAGGCTGCCCGCGCGAATAATTAGGTATATCGACAATTCAGTGATTGACCCTGTCGCGCGTGGGTAGAATATTGACTAGGCCGTGGTGTGCGCTTGGAGCACACCCGTGACTGGTTTTCGGCGTTGTTCCGGAAAGTCGCGACTGGATTGTTCGTCCGGTGGGCGTACAGCCGCGATTCGGCTTAAAGCAGCTGTCCGCACGCTGGCGGGCGCAGATTCGTAACAATATATAAATATATATATATATATATATATATATATATATATATATATATATATATGTAGATATATATATATATATGTAGATATATGTAGATATATATATATATGTAGATATATATAGATATATATATATATATATATATATATATATATATATATATATATATATATATATATATAGATAGATATATATATATATATATATATATATATATATATATATATATATATATATATATATATATATATATATATATATATATATATATATATATATATATATATATATACAGTAGTACCTCTACTTACGAATTTAATTCGTTCTGGGAGTAGTTTCGTAACCTGAAACCTTCGTAAGTAGAGACGCCTTTTGAATGTAAATGCGCTAATCCGTTCCAAGCCCCGCAAAATTCGGACATTTTTAAAAATAAATCATAAAAATGCAGCAGAACATGAAACAAATACATGTTAAAATTAGATTACCGCACAATAAACATAAAACGAGAGGCACATAATGTAAAAAACAAAGAATAAAGGAAATAATAAAAATATTCATTTACCTTTTAACTGCTATTCTCGTTACGAACTGCGCCGAATTACCCTCGCCTGTATCCTCCTTCACGAGGTCAGTGAAGATGGCGGTTGCCTTTGCGCAAATTATGGCCTCTGTCACTGTCACCAGCGATCTCTTTCTCCTTTATCCACACGAGTAACAACCTCTCCATCTCATCGTTCACTGCCGACCTCCTCTTGGAAATGACAGAGAGGCCTTTGGAAGGAGCCGTAGCTTTTAGGGCTTCCTTTTGTTTTATTATCGTGCTGATCGTAGATATATTACGTCCATATTCTTTTGCGAGATCAATCAAACGCATCCCCTTTTCATACCTTTCTATTATCTCTTGCTTTGTTTGTATGGCCCGAAAAACTCTCTTCTTCTTCTTTTCTCCTTGTCCACTTTTCTTCATTGCTTTCTTGGGGTCCATTGTGAATAAAAGTTACTGTAATCCACACGCATACTGCACTGTAACACTGTCCGAGCACTTCATAGCGGGACCATAGACTGTATACAGTATAACTATATTTACAGAGCGGGACGGGGACACGAAGAGCATGCTGGGATACACGCATACGCAAAGGGTTGCCAGGCAGATTTTAGGCGATAGCCAATGGCAGAGCAGCTACAAGTTTGTTTACGTTCAGGAAACTCTGGGAGCAGCGAAAAGCAGCGCGTACTGTACCGTATTTTTGACTTCGTATCCTGAAACGCCTTCGTAACTAGAGGCAATATTTTCCCGTTCAGGCGCTTCGTAACCTGAAACATTCGTATGTAGAGACATTCGTAAGTCGAGGTACCACTGTATATAGATATATAGATATCTATATATATATATATATATATATATATATATATATATATATATATATATATAGATATCTATATATCTATATATCTATATATCTATATATCTATATATCTATATATATATATATATATATATATATATATATATATATATATATATATATATATATATATATATATATATATATATATATATATATATCTATATATATCTATATATCTATATATCTATATATCTATATATCTATATATCTATATATCTATATATATATCTATATATCTATATATATATATATATATATATATATATATATATATATATATATATATATATATATATATTGTTACGGCTGTGGAAATTTGCAATACACCAGAAAGGTCCTCAGGTTAGATATATCGATAAGTTCATGTGTAGTTAGTCCACACCTGTTGTTTAGGGGGAATATGTGTGATTCATCTGGGCTGTGACGCTTTGAGTTAGCCATTTTTTTTCTCTATCGTTATTTTGGACCATTAAGCCGCCAACAACTCAAACACCACCACCTTCACCTCTTTACCTCCACAACTCCATCCCGCAAACATCGCTTCACCGCCATTCCCAAACGACGCCCGTCAACATCCAAACCACCACAGCAAACCCCCCACCACCTTCGCCTTTCTCCTTCCACAACCAACAAACACACCACCTGTCAACACCGAACTTCATGCTGTCCAGGGCCCGTTCGGTGATTCTTTCCAAACGCGTCAAGCCACGAGTGCACATGGATGCCTTTTCGGGAGAGGAGAAGCGGATCAGGAAGGCTTCACGCCCCTTTTCTTCCATCCAATGACTGATCATCGGGTGGCATGGCCCCACCTCCGAACCCGCTGTGAATGCGTTCCTTTTGGGAGAGGAAATCGAATCGGGGAGGCTCACGCCCCTTTTTCCTCCGTCCAATGGGCGAGCGTCGGGCGGTGTGGCCCCGCCCCCAAGCGCGATGCATGTGGACTCCTTTTATGAGGGAATTCGGATCAGGGGAGGCTCACGCCCCTTTTTCTCCGTCCAATGGGCGAGTGTCGGGCGGCGTGGCCCCGCCTTCAAGCACGTTTTGATCCGCGAATCTGCATACAAGCTCTTCCCCCGGTATATAAAGATGCGAGCACAACACAGCTCGGGTGTGCAGAAAGGGGTGCAGAAAGTGGCGCTAGTCGGAAGTCGTGGAGTCTGTGTCGTGTGTTTGCGGGGATTGGACGGCGAAGGGGACGGAGCTCGGAGTGGAGGTCGAGGGACGAGTCGCGGAGTGGAGCAGGGACACAGAAGAGGACTCAGGGGCGAGAGTTCGCCAGAGTCGGTGCTGTCCCGAGACCCCGCTAGCGGGACAGAGCGTCCGCCATTCCCCTCTTCCCACCCCGAGCATCAACAATTTCCCCCATCCGTGCTGAGGTAGCGCCGGTAACCCCGTCCGCTCCCCGCCCCAACCATGGTGTCGACCGACCAACACGTGCCTGTGCAACGCACGCCTGGAGGAGCTCACCGACCATACCAGAGGCACGAGTCGGGCGCATTACGCGGACATTGCGGCTAGCCCGCCATCGCGCCATGAGGGCGTGGGTAAGACCCCTTCGGTCTCGTGGACCTGGCCGATCACCCAGGTCCCACGTTCATTTGGTCCACGGACCTGTCTGCCTCCTTGCCTGTGAGGGTGGCTTGTATTTTCTTTGTTTTTGGTGTAAATGTGTGTGTGTGTGGCGCCAGTCTCTTAAGTAAACCCGTATAAGTGCTTGTACATTGCTTTATTCGGTGGTAACTCTGTGTATTGTTCTCGCTTTGACTGTTATATGTGCATTTTTGTATGGCTGTGAGTACGTGCTTGCCGTGTGTGTGTGTGTGTGTGTGTGTGTGTGTGTGTGTGTGTGTGTGTGTGTGTGTGTGTGTGTGTGTGTGTGTGTGTGTGTGTGTGTGTGTGTGTGAAATAAAGTGCTTGCTTGTTGAACTGTTTCCCGTTTCGTTGCGTCCTTTCCTTTGTTTGAAAGTTCCATCTTGCATCACGTAAAGGATTGGCAAGTGGGTGTAGACACCCAATAAATAATCATGAAACGTCGTGGTCGACGATAACTCCGCTCGGTTATCCCTGCAGCACGGAACGAGCCGCTTAAGCGGTTCGTGTCTAGAGTCGACCTGCGGCGTGGTACAACTCCTCGGTACGTTACCCGCACGGGTACTTAGGTATATCGACATTCGGCGATTCACCCTATTTCGCGCGGGGAGAATGCGGACTGGGTTGTGGCGAGGTTAAACCCCCACCTGTGGCTAGCTCCTTGGCGGTAGTTCCAGGAGGGTCACGACCGAATTGTCCGTTCCGGTGGGCGACGCGTCGCAATTCGAGTTACGTGGCCGATCGCACGCCGGGCGGGCAAAATTCGTAACAATATATATATATATATATATATATATATATATATATATATATATATATATATATATATATATATATATATATATATACATACAGGCATACCTCTTAGAACGCTGTTTCGCATTACGCTCAATAAAATGTGGGGGGGGGGGTACAAAAAAAAAAACATCAAAATCCATGATTTGTCCCACAAATACTGTGCGTATAAAGGAAATGCACCCCACTGCAAATGTGGAGCCAATCTCGTGGAGCCAATGACTCGCCCCCATTTGCGTTTAACTGTTCTGAGCTTTTATAAGCCTGGTGTTGACTTCGTGGTTAGGGTGGTGGCTTGGGATCCGAGGGTCCTGAGTTCAAGACCCGTTGACTGCTGAATTAACACCAGGAGGTTGACTCAGCCTGTCATCCTTCCGAGGTCGACAAAATGAGAACCAGTGTACTAGTCCCGGTGTATGCCCCGGTTAGAATAGGTGTACCATATCCCTGTGTGTCGTAAGGGGCGACCAGGGTTGGCGTCAGGAAGGGCATCCGGCCATAAAAACATTGCCTCAAGAAAAAGCCCAATCCCTGCACAGCAGGGAAAAATGGCTGTAAAAACTTTCATTTTTTATTTTTATTTTTCTGAGCTTTTAAGACACATTAAGGACGCGTCATCTCCTCACGTGGGTCCCAAGCCGCCGGCGCCATACCTCATTCGTACAGACCCAGAATCATGTCTGGAAAATGGCCTTCGAGTGATCGTGCTGAAGATAGTACCTGTACATCCAAGTTGAGGAGAAAACGCATCAGCATGGCTGTGAGAATGCAGGTGCTGAAGAGGCTGGAAGTGGGTGAGCGTCAATCAGATATTGGTCGGTCACTTGGCTTGGTCACCACTACTCTTCGAACCATCATGAAGAATGCCGACAAGATTAAAATAACCGCCCAATGTACCACATCCGTAACTGCAACGAGGGTCACGCGCACCAGAAGCAGTCTGTTAGAGAACATGGAGAGCCAGTTATCTACATGGGTTGAAGAGCAAAACCAGCGCCACATGCCGCTTTGCCAAATAATCATCATGGAGAAGGCCCGAAGTCTCTTCGCCACCATTCAGCAACAAGAAGGTGATGGATCATCCACGGAAACCTTCATGGCCAGCCGAGGTTGGTTTGAAAAATTTAAACACCGAAGCAATATTCACAGCATCCGCATCACTGGTGAAGCTGCGAGCAGTAACATGCAGGCAGCACAGGAATTCCCCGACATGCTGAAGCAAATTATTCACCAAGGTAATTACCCCCCACAGCTTGTTTTTAACGTGGATGAGACAGCTTTGTTCTGGAAGCGCATGCCATCTCGAACATTCATTTCCCGGGAAGAGAAGCATGCATCTGAGCATGTGTGCCAAGGGGCAAGAACCGCCTGACTTCTGCTGGGCAGCAATGCGTCAGGCGATTTCAAGCTTAAACCAATGCTCGTGTACCATTTTGAAAACCCACGAGCATTAAAGGGATTATCCAAGGACCATCGACCTGTCATCTGGAGGGCGAACAAGAAGGCCTGAGTGACGGGGGATCTGTTTCAACAGTGGTACACTTCATCATTTTGCCCTGCTGTGAAGTGTGATTGCGATGTAAAAAAAAAAAAAAAAAAAAAAATAACAAAGCAAAAGCGTTGTTGCTAATTGACAATGCTCCAGGCCACCCACAGCATCTCAACAGCTTCCAGACTTCCTTGCCTGTTGAAATCGTTTTCTTGCCTCCCACCACAACTTCTCTTCTTCAGCCAATGGACCAGGGGGTAATCGCCAACTTCAAGGCGTATTACCTCCGCCGCACTTTCAGGCTGCTGTTCCACGCAATTGATGGCCCAAGTCGGGAGTCTATCAGCTCGTTCTGGAAAAATTTCAACATTAAGAAAGCTGTTGAAAATATAGCTGAAGCTTGGGAAGATGTCACCAACAACTCCATTAAGTTTGCGTGGCGAAAGGTGTGGCCAGATGTTTGTCACGACTT
>NC_140963.1:136539118-136541618 GCF_056783735.1 Eptatretus burgeri
CTGAAAGAAGCTGCCAATTATTCTCGAGGCTATTTGACATTGAGATAGGGAGGAATGCCAAGAAAACTGAGGCATCCGGCTCTCAGCAGGAAGGCACACCTTGTAACGTCGTCGCATGTAAATGCCAATGGATGCTGATGAAAGAAATGTAACTGCAAAGAATGTCCAGGTGGCAAGCACAAGAATGGAAAACTAATCTTCATGAAGGCTCCAAGTCAGCCTGCGTCAGTGGACAGGTGGAACAATGGTTGGGATCGAAAGTACATTGATTGAAGTAGCTTAACCATTGGGAAGCAAAGGCAAAGCTGACATTTTGGGTATTAACCCTTCGTCAGAGCAAAAGAGGGAGACGGGATAGGGGGAAATGTTTATGATAGGGTTGGAGTGCGTAGGTCGGTCAGATCAAAGCTAAGTCGAGGATCAGGATGTACATACGTGGTGTGGGAGTTCAAGTCCCTTTGACTTCTGACTCCTGAACCCTTGTTCTCCCTTTCATGAGTAGTCAAAATGAGTTGTTCCCTGATGTAGCTGTGAAGCACATTTTTGACTCACTCTCAACCGAAATTATCTTCCCACCTATCCCATCCCCTTCTTTTGCTCTGACGAAGGGTTGACACCCGAAACTTCAGCTGTTTTTTGCTTCCCGTGGCAGTTAGCTCGACTAACATCCTGTTGATTCCATCCATCCTTTTGTGACTGGTTTGGATGGAAACTGAGCAAAATTTTACGATCAAAAGCATTGATTTTCAGTCATTATGGGTTCCAAAGGTCAATACAGTCCAGTAACATCTATCAACTACTAGACTCAGTGGTGTAATGGTTAGAGTGGCCACTTTGAGTCTGGGAGGTCGGTGGTTGGAACCCTGGCCGAGACGTACCAAAACCATTTTAAATGGTATGTGCTGCTTCCTTGCTTGACGTTCAGCATTTAAAAAGGACAGAGCATGGACGAACAACCACAAGTTGGTAACCATTGTGCAGACTTTAATGACCTCCTCTTGAGTTTAAGTTCCTTAATGGGGCAATGATGTGGCCTTTAAACATAAATCAACTTGAACTGCTTTTTCTTTATCTTAAGAGATATAGACAATGTTGTGGCTGGCATACCAGCCAGTGAAAGGCCATAAACCAAGCAGCAGGTGTTGTGAGACTAGTAAAGTAAAGCATCATGTGATGTTTGAACTATTTGCACTGGCATTGGACTTCAAGATATATGTCCCAACATTGAGCGGTTGGACTAAGTTACAGATCAGGGTATCACTCTCGTCACAATAATTATTTTGGTGAAACTTTGAACTTGTAAACGTGACTGGAAGCAGGAAACTAAGTGCTGTACAGTAAAATGGTTCCAAATTAAAGTGTCTTGTATACGCGTCTGTGATTGGAGAACCAACATTGTATGTCCTAACAGAGCGGTTGCTGTCCAACCCATTCCTCTGGGTATGCTGAACTTGCTCGGTGTTTAACATCATCACAAAGAGACAGAGAGACAGAGACACAGAGACAGACCCAACACAGAGACAGTCAGAGGAAAATCACTCTCATCCATCATGGAAAATAAAAAGTAAGACATTGAGACATTCCAACATCCCAATGAGACTTCACCAAAAGAGGATATCCAGTGTTAAAGGATCACGTCCTTGCAGATGATCCCTGTGGTGTTGAGTGACAAAATAAATGAGTAAATGATAAAGTAGTCAATTCCAACTGACCTCTTCATCTGATTCACGGCTCTTGTCCACACATTGCCCAGCACGGCACGACCGGTTCCTTCCGCAGTGTGTTCCATCCGCCCATGGGAAGTGTCGTGTCTGGCACACGAGGTGTCCACGCGCGTGGCCCGTGCACCACAGACGTGCACATGGGATTGTGAATGGGCAGGGACGGGAGCCACGTCCAAACGCGAGCTCACATTGCTGTGTTGCGCTGTATGCTGTTCCAGGTAACTCAGTCGGTAGTGCCAGCAGGTGAGCAGGTGGGTCCAGCAGGCAGTCACCTTGGTGTAAAAAGACAGGATTTTCGTAACAAGTAATTATCAGTTAAGACGACTGTACTTACTATATTCCCATCCTCCAGATCCACAACACCCTGACCCCCACTTCACCTCCACCCTCTACCTTCCCTGCCCCCACCTCCACCTCCAGCCTCGCTCAACCACATCCCCACCCCCCCCACTTATTGCCACCCCCACCTCACCTACACACTCTCCCCTTCCTGCCCCCACCTCTCACCCCCATGCTCCTCCACCACCCACCATACCTTCAATGCTCCACCCTCACCCCCCCCCCCCACCTTCACATTCCCCTCAACCTCTTACCCTCTCCCCATGTGCACGCGCACTCACACACACACACACACACACACACACACACACACACACACACACACACACACACACACACACACACACACACACACCATGTCCGCTGTCCAGGAAATCTGTGATGGTGAGTGCACTGCAGATCGACCAGGGCTTGTCATGATCTACACGTGTGATTGT
>NC_140963.1:136549118-136571618 GCF_056783735.1 Eptatretus burgeri
GCAATCCCACTTTAACCTCAAACCGGTCCGTCATTCCCACCGCCCACCTCACCGCTGTCACACTGTCCTCGTACATATCCTGCACGATCCTCACATACTTCTCCACCACTTCCGACTTCCTCATACAATGCCACAACTCCTCTCTTGGCACCCTATCATAAGCTTTCTCTAAATCCACAAACACACAATGCAACTCCTTCTGGTCTTCCCTATACTTCCCTATATATACCAGTTTCATGTATATCTGACTCAGTCTCTGAGATATAACGAACTTCGTTTTTTTATTGTTTTCGACCAGGGTTCATTCAGTCTATCTTCTCCGACAGTTTTAATAGGATCCGGCTGGAAATTTTTGACAATATGGCTGAATGTACTGCCCACAGTCGCTCGTGGCCCGATTTTTGATTTTCGAAAAAAAAAAATTTGGGGATTTTTTTTGAAAATTTCAAAGGTCCGTTGCTAGGCAACGGAAGGGTCCATAGCAAAGGTTCTCATTTGCACACAACTCGGTCATGGTATGAACCTACCAACCAAGTTTCATCGAAATCGCCATTGTATTAACGGAGCACTGAAACCGAACAGACATACATACAGACAGATAGACAAACATATCGACGGAAATACTGATAATATGGGTAGACTCGATTGACTACCCAATTCATATATATATATATATATATATATATATATATATATATATATATATATATATATATATATATATATATATATACACACACAAGCCAGTAGGCGGACATGGCAAGTCGACTACCCAAAAGAACCTGACGCGATGGGCCCGTTCGATGGGGAATGACCTGAGGATTAAGTACAAGAAAATTCATGTTTCTAGCTTCAAGGATTAATGGTGCAGATTGTTTTTTCGTTAAAATACCCCCCACATTTAGACGTTTTTCAGCAGTTGCTAGGCAACAGAGGGGTCCATAGCAACGGTTCTTTCTCACACATAACTGGGACATACCATGAACCTACCATACCAGTTTCATGTATATCTGACTCATAGTCTCTGAGATATAATGAACTTCGTTTTTTTATTGTTTTCGACCAGGGTTCATTCAAAGTCTATCTTCTCCGTCAGTTTTCACAGGATCCGGCTGGAAATGTTTCACGATATGGCTGAATGTACTACCCACAGTCGCTCATTGCCCGATTTTTTATTTTCGAAAAAATTAACTTATGATTTTTAAAAAATTTCAAAGTCCCGTTGCTCGGCAACAGTGGTGTCCATAGCAACGGTTCTCCTTTGCACACAACTAGGTCATGGTATGAACCTACCAACCAAGTTTCATCAAAATCGGCATTGTATTAACTGAAATCGCCATTTTAAATACAGATAAGGGTAGAACAAATCTCCAAAAAAATTTTTTTTGTTGTTGACGACATCGACTGCCAAATATTTGGATAATATATATATATATATATATATATATATATATATATATATATATATATATATATATATATATATATATATATATATATATATATACAGGCACTCCTCACTTAACGACCTACCTGTTTAACGACCGCCCAGACTTACAACCAGCTCTCCGACCAGTCGGTATTTTACACTGTACGAGAACTTTGGTTGTGGCAATGGCAGCGCGGCATCTCAGCGTCAATCATCTCATCTCGCATCACCCTTTCTCAGTCTCAGTCTCGTTCCCGCAGTCGGTCGGTATTTACTACACTAGCGTTCGCAATCTCCAAGACGACATATTTCGTCGATAAATTTGTACTTTATTGTGCACCCCATAGTACAAGATGTCGGCGAAAAGGAAGAGCATAACACCCGGATGTAAAGGTAGTGTATCTGCCTAAAAACATGACTGCTCTCCTTCAGCCAATGGACCAGGGTGCCATAGCTACGTTCAAAGCGCACTATTTGCGCACAACTTTTTCCAAAGCTCGAGCAGCAACAGAAAGTGATGAAGTAACCTTTCGTGATTTTTGGAAATCATACAACATTTTACACTGCATAAAGAACATTGAATCAGCTTGGGAGGGAGTGACAGAAAAGTGTGTGCAAGGCATATGGAAAAAATGCCTGAAACGTTTGGTGAATAATTTCGAAGGGTTTGACGAAGAAGAACATGTCGATGTCATAAATAATATGTAAGAGTTATGCAAATTAAAACAGAGTTATCAAGTTGTAGTTTCCTTTCGACCTTTTGTTTATTCAGAATAAATACATGCGATTACCTGTATTTACAGTATGCAAACCTAAAGGCCCGGTCACACCTTGACGTTTTAGCCAACGTATGCCGATTTTTGAATTTTTTTTTCTAAAACGCTGGCACACGTTGAATACGTTATGGGTTTTGATAACATTGAGAGCACGCTGAAAAGCACTGCCATACGTCGTTGTACGTTGGCTTTAAACGTTGTACTTTTTGGTTGTCCTCAAATTTTTTCATGCTTGAAATTTCACGACGTATGCCGGCGTATGACTCACACGTTCCGCTACGCTGGCCACAAGTTGTATGCACGGTCTGCGATCGTTGACAGACGTCAACACATGCTACTTGTAAGTTAATCATAAGTTGAGACACGCCGAGGTAATGTTTAGCGTACCCGAAACTTATTTCTAACCTATGATAAACGTGTTGTTGGCGTTATGCGATCGTTGCCACACATCGACAGACGTTACCTTTAAGTTACTCATAGGCTGAAAGACGTCGGTATAATGGATCGTCCTTGCGTCAGCGTCCACGGCCACGGCCAGGACACTTATTTGCAGCATTCCTCAAACTTTTCTTCGGCATGACAAGGAAGTTCACACTTCGATGTCTAGCTTGGCTATGATTCCAGTTGTCCATCGGCAGCGTCTATTTAAAATAGTCGAGTTTGAGCGTTTTAACACGTTCAGAAGAAACGCTTCAAATTTCCAAACCCCAGCGTCAAAAAACAAAGGCGAGCGACAGCAATTTAAATCATTCATTGCAAACAATGAAAATAGCTGAGTGGTACCGTTTAAAAGTCGTTGAGTGTAAAAAAAATCCAATTGTTGAGCGCAAGCGTCTACTTTCAATAGTGGGGTTTGAGCGATTTGGCACGTTCAATTGAAACGATTAAAATTTCCGAGCGCCAGCGTCAAAAAACAAAGGCGAGTGACAGCAATTTAAATCGTTCATTGTAAACAATGAAAATAGCTGAGTGGTACCGTTTAAAAGTCGTTGAGTATAAAAAAAATCCATTTGTTGAGCGCAAGCGTCTACTTTCAATAGTGGAGATGCAGCCATTTAAATCTTTTAGTTTATCATTTAAATCGTTAAACGCAATGACGATCCATCATAACCCACACCCTCCCCCTCACACTCACCTACTACTGCCAACATGAACAAACTACTACTAATACTAATACTAATACTGATACTGATACTGTTACTGCTGACATGGACATCGACTCAAAAAGGACTCGAAAACACTGTTGGGTTCCCCTTTTATGAGCAGCATTTTTATATACCAATTCCCAAAACCGCTGGGAACACGTATTTATATGGCAGTTGTAAGTTAGAAACACGTTCATTTATTTTTTTTTTGTCGACCAGAAGACGTCATTGGAATACGTCTACATACGTCGATGTGTGTTGGGACTACGTAAAGAATTGGTTCAAAGCACGTCAAACATAAGTTAGAAATAAGTTTCGTGTAAAAAAGACATTACCGCGACGTGTTTCGACTTATGAGTAGCTTATAAGTAGCGTTTGTGGACGTGTGTAAGTGTCCACATATCGTGTGTAAAACTTATCCCCATCGCATGCGGAACGTGTGTCATACGCCGAGTACGTCGTAAAATTTTGAACATGTTTAAAATTTCTTTACGTACTCTACTTACGACGACGTATGATGGCGTACTTTAGCGTTGTACTCACATATACCAAACTTACTCGTACCGTATTTGACGTGCCCCAACGTTTTAGACACATTTTTCTTAGGTCGGCATACGCTGGCAAGATCGCCAAGGTGTGACCGCGATGTTGTCACTTCCATTTCTACGGCAGTTATGATTCGAATCGTTGTGCGTCAGCCTTTTAATAGGCTACGTCACGACATCGTCGGCGATGCGTGCAACGCGCTATGCCTAAGTTAGACTATCGTTGGGCATTGGTTGTGTAGGCCGACAAAAGGTTCAGCATTCGTTGGTATAAGTTATCTATAACACAACGAAACGTTCTGTGTCCATTACCAATGCGTTATACATAAGACCAACTCGTTATATTATGAATACGTCCGAATCTTTAAAAAAAAAACATCAAAAGTTCAACGTAAGCCAGCGTTTTACATACATTTTAATACGTTGCCATCGCTGGCTAAAACGTCAAGGTGTGACCGGGCCTTAAGTAAGATATATTCGAGCTGATTTCCTCTATTCTGTTTATTACAGTATACAGTATACTACTGTATAAACATTTAAAAATATATTCTCGCTTATCAACCAATTCGCTTTACGACCTAGTCGTAGGAACGGAACTTGGTCGTGAAGTGAGGAATGCCGGTGTGTGTGTGTGTGTGTGTGTGTGTGTGTGTGTGTGTGTGTGTGTGTGTGTGTGTGTGTGTGTGTGTGTGTGTGTGTGTGTGTGTGTGTGTGTGTGTGTGTGTGTGTATATATATATATATATATATATATATATATATATATATATATATATATATATATATATATATATATATGTGTGTGTGTGTGTGTATATATATATATGTATATATATATATATATATATATATATATATATATATATATATATATATATATATATACACATACACACACATATTATACAGGGTGTCCCAAAAAAATATACAACTTTTCATCTGCAAAGAGGATGGTCATAACATATATTTAAAAAAAAAAAGATATATGGCTGGATAGAAAGCTGAAAGTTGAAGTTTATTGTACCAATGTCAAAATTGCCACCAAAATTTAAATTTTGGTGTAGAATCGTCGTTTTCTTTTAGACCACATGTTCGATGTAGACTCCACGTTGTCCGATCACTGCCTGCAAACGCGTTGTCATGTTCTCCATCACTTTGGGAAACGTTTCCTGAGGAATGTTCTGGATTTCTCGGTGGATGTTTTCCTTCAGCTGATCAAGAGTCGGAGGCCTAGGGTTTCCTTAGATCCTGTCCTTGAGATACCCCCACAAGAAGAAGTCTGGAGGAGTAAGGTCAGGGGAATACGGTGGCCACTCAACGTCTTTGTAGAGGGAGATAAAGCGGCCCTCAAAATGTTGGTTGAGAAAACGCCTTGTTTCCCTGGCTGTATGGGGCGGTGCCCCATCCTGCTGGAACCACTGGGTTCTCATCTGGATCAGGTTGTTTCTCCTACGGGCCTGAGTACGTAGCTCAGGCAGATAGAATTCCTGAATCATTTGGCGATAGTTCCTCTGGTTTACCGTGCAAGTGCGTCCCTGGTCATCTTCATAGAATTATGGACCAATTATCCCATACCAACCAACCGCCACCCACATGGTGAGTTTGAGAATAGCTCAAGGCACCAGTTCAGTTGATGCATTACCAGGATTTTCAGTTCCCCAGTACCGAAAGTTTTGCTTGTTTACCTCCCCGGACAAGTGAGCATGGCATTCGTCCGTCAAGTGAAGTTTTTTGAGGAAATCTGCATCTTCCTCCAACCTTCCTGAGAACCGATTT
Organism: Eptatretus burgeri; assembly: GCF_056783735.1. NCBI lineage: Eukaryota > Metazoa > Chordata > Myxini > Myxiniformes > Myxinidae > Eptatretus > Eptatretus burgeri. The sequence goes on from NC_140963.1 coordinate 136,554,789, forward strand.
GCAAAGTCTAGCCGTTTGCGTTTCTGTTGATCAGTAAGCACCGTTTCCGTTTAAATTTTGTATGGAAAGGCATGAATGTCTTGGCGAAGGATTCTCTGAACGGTGCTCTTATGAATGTTTCTCTCAGCAGAAAGTCGTCGAATCGATTTTTTTGGACTCTGAACGACCGCCTGTCTCACCATTTCCACATTTTCTTCACCACGACCTGTCCTCTTCCAACCACTGTGACCCTTGTGAAGGTCACAGATGGTTCCCACATCAGTAAAGTTTGCGATGGTGCACTTTATTGTCCGAAAGTTTGGTGCATGGCGCAAAGTGGATACCGAAATGTCTCGAGTAAAGACGTTGCACCTTTATGACACTTTTCATCTGGTGCCAAAGTTCAACAATTTTCGTTCGTTGTTGTACGGTCAGTCTTGGCATTTTTCTGGAGCTTTCTTGGTATCAAATAAACTTCAGGTTCTCTGCAACAAGAAATGAAGCATGAGTAGCAAGTTTTCAGCTTTTTTAGGCTAAAACGAAGCATTTTAAAAGTTGTATATATTTTTGGCAGTGCCAACTGGCACTCATAAAAAATGACGGTAACTAGACACCCTATTTTTGAAGGACTACCATTTGAAAAATAACCGCTTTGCTGGTTTGTGCTGTGGAGCCTCGCGTTGCAGACAGACAGACACACACACACACACACACACACACACACACACACACACACACACACACACACACACACACACACACACACACACACACACACACACGGAAAACCCGATAAACCCGATTTATTCTACAGTACAGAGCAGCACGGTGCAATGTCAGTCCCCTTTCAATAGCGTGTGTGGCCACCATTGTTTTGGATACAGGCAGTGCATCGTCAGCGCATATTGCCTACCAGCCTTTGGAAGGATTGCTGCTGGATTCTGTCCCACTCAGTCCTCAATGTCTGAAGCCATCTGACTTTGGACCATCTGCCGTCCTGCCTTGCAGTGGTGACTCTTAGCCTCCCTGATCGAGGTCTGTCATCTGCAGAGTTGTGGAGGGTGTCTCTGTCCACCAGGGCCGATATCGTCTGGTGTGAACAGCCAAGGCGACGTGCCACCTCACGGTAGCTCAATCCGCCTTGCAGTGTGCCCAAGGCACACTGCTGTTGATCCCTTGACAATCGTGGCATGTTGATTGAAATGCCCATTTTGCACTGGCCTTTTTAAAGCCAATATCAAGACATCACGTGCAGCTCATTAAAATCATCCCATACCCCTTGACTAATCACTGACAGTCAAAACGGCTGTTCAACAGCTGTGCTATGAAGTGACCATTGAAGGTTCAAGTGACCATCCATGACCGTTTTGTCTGACAGTGAGGATACTATTGTCCACAAATAAGTTCACACATTTACTACACACAGTGTTATTGTTGATATTTGAAGGTTTAAAGGTGGTAAGCTTCTTTTGCGTTTCAATATACACATATATATTTATATATATATATATATATATATATATATATATATATATATATATATATACATATATATACATACATAAATATACAGGTATTCGTCGACTTACGACCGTGATTGGTTCCAACCGATCGGTCATAAGTCGGACAACCTTTATTTTTATTTTTTTATTTTATTTAATATTATACTGTATAATGATACAATAGTGATCTGTAAGTCAGACTGTATTTCATTAACATTTTCTTTGTTCAAGTCAAACACTGCACTACAGTACAATTGGTTTAATATGGTTCTGTATTTGCAAAAACATTCAAAAATACAAAACATGTTATTGGTCACTCATGCTTGGCTGTGGATCGTCGATGTTATCTGCTCGGGCAGCGCTCGAGGTATCCGGAGTTGTTTTTTCGTCAACATGGTGAGCTTTGTTTGAATGGTTTTTCTTTTTCTCCTCGTAAATTTCACGATACGTGCGAAAAACATCGTGTGAAAAAAAAAAGTTTGCGTCGTCGTAAAGTGGTCGTAAAGTCGAACAGTCATAAGTCGCATCGGTCGTATGTCGACGACTCCCTGTGTGTATATATATATATATATATATATATATATATATATATATATATATATATATATATATATATATATATATATATATGTATATATATATATATATATATATATATATATATATATATATATGATTATTGCCATATATATATATATATATATATATATATATATATATATATATATATATATATATATCTATATATATATATATGTATATATTGTTGTGGTTACCAAATTCGCAAACCACCATTCAGGTCCCTTAGGTGAGATATCTCGGTAAGTATATGTGTAGTTAGGCCCAAACCCGTTGTCTAGAGGGAATAAATGTTATTCATGCGTGCTGCGACTCTTCAGGATAGCCGTTTTTCTTTTACTATCTTTATTTTGGACCAATCGCCATTGTTACCACCACCAGTCACAACATCAACCACCCACCACAACGCCGCTTCACCACAACAGCCACGACCTATCCCGTCACACCTCGCAACCGTCGCATCGCCACCGTTCTTGCGCCGCTTGTGGGTACCGGTGTTGGACTCGTGCAGGGCGCGCGCCGAACAGCGTGTACAAAACCACGGATTTTCAGCTCCAAAAACGGATCAAAAACGACACACGCCCACTTTTGTTCCGTCCAATCGGTGAGCGAGGGGCGATTTTGCCCCGCCTCCAGGGCGTTGGAGGGCGGTCGCTATATGCAAATTTATGGATCAAAAAGCATTCACGCCCACTTTTTCTCGGGCCAATGGGGAGCGAGATGAAAGGTCGAAGGCAGGGGTCAAAGATGAGAGAGCGAAGCCACGGGGCTTATATAAGCGACCGCGTTCGTCAAGTCGGGGGAGTTAAGACTTCGCAGCCGGTGGAGTTGGGAAGAAGAAGCAAGAAGGAGTTGGTCGTCGTCGTCGTCGTGTGCGTTGGAGTCGGAGCGAAGAGGACGGAGCTGTGGAGAGGCGGCGAGGGCAGACGAGGGGGTGCTCGCGTCGTGCCAGGAGCTGCACACCAAGGAGGCCGACGGCGCGACCTGGTCGAGGTGGAGATGCTCGTCGCGGGACTCGAGGCAGAGTAGAAATCCTCCTTTCCCCCGAGCATCAGCAACCCCCTCCTGTTTCCCCCCCGCGCTGAGATAGTGCGACCAAGGGGGCCCCTTTCCCACCCCCTACCAGACACTGTCCGCGAGGCCCGCGGAGTTGAGGCACCATCGCCGCTCCGCGTCTCATCACCAGACGGGTAGGCCCGACCCGGTCTCGCCCTCAGGCCCGCCTCATCCTTGAGGGTTCTCTTTTCTTTTTCTTGGTTTTGGATCTGTGTTGTCGGCGCCGTCTGTGAAGTAAAATTGTATAAGTGTTGCCGTGTGCTCGCGTAATCGGTATTAGATCTGCATTGTCGCATTTGCTTTTTGTGTAAAATTGCATTGTGTTTCTTTTCCTTTTCTATGTGCTTTTGGTGGAATTGAATATGTGTGCTTTCCGTTCATCGCGAATAAATGTGCTTTGTGTTGAACTATTTCCCGCTTCGCTTCGTCATTTCTTTCATTGAATCCTCATCTTGCTTCACGTAAAGGGTTGGTAGTGGGCTGAATACGCCCGATAATTAATCGAACCGTCGAGGTCGATGAATAACACCGCTCGGTTATCCCGATAGTACGGAACGGGTCGCTTAAGTGGCCCGTGTCCGAAGTCGACCTGCGGCGAGGTGCGATCGCCCGGTCTACCCTCCGTGTGGGTACTTAGGTAGGTCGAATTTGGCGAGCAACCCTATCCCACGCGGGGGCCGATTGGCTCGATCGCGGTGAGACCGAAAGGACCACCCGTGACTGGTTCCCGGCGTTAGTCCGAGAGGGTCACGACTGGATTGTCCGTCCGGTGGGCGACGTGCCGCGATTCGAGTTACGTGGCCGTCAGCACGCCGGCGGGCGCGAATCCGTAACACTGGTGTCAGGTCGTGCGATACAAATCCATCGCCCTCCTCTTGGCACTGGTATCGGAGAACAGGAAAACGGGCTCTCCTGTCTCCAGCTAAATTCACAGGAATCGGTCCAGGGGTGAGAGAAGCGACCCCCGATTCCCTCCAAATTACGAGCGAGCGAAATTAACCCTTCACGAGAAGCAAGATGGCGTCTCAAGGCGAGCGGGAGCCGGGGGTATTAGAAATGGATGTAGAATGTGTAGGATCCATGGCCCAGGATGGAATGCCCGTGCAGGAACATGAACTCGTCCAACTGAACCCAGAGCCCGAAATGGGTGCGGCAGCGGCCGCGGTGTATGACACCTCCCCTCCCCCTGTCCACCAAAACCCTTCCCCAACCCCTGCCGAAACTGCTCACTCAAGCGCACCCGACATGGCCCAGCTATGCGCCATGCTGGCGGAAATGACAGCGAAGATAAATGCGAACATGAACGAAAAGATGGATGCGAATCCACAAAAGATGGATGCGAATACACAACAAATGAACGAAAAGATGGATACAAATACAAATGAAGTAAAAACGAGGATGGATGCGAATACACAGCAAATAAACGGAATGGAAGCAAACATGAAGGAGGAAATGAAAGAGCTACGGGGTGAGACGCAGAACATGGGCCGATGCCTTCAGGCGGGCATGAAGGCCGTGACCAGGGAGATAGGAATGGCGACTCCACGTGTGGAAGCAAACGAGCTGGAAGGGGGTGCAATGGCTGACAGGCCCGCGGTGGAGGCGGGTAAAAAAATAATTCGGGGGGCGTGTTGGGCGAGGGTCGTGACAGAGGAATCGACGGTGACCAAAAGGGAAAAATTAAATGGGGAGACCAAAACGTGTGAGACGAGACACGAGGTGACGACGACAGAAACTTATAAATGTATAGAGACACGGGAGACAGAAAAAATAGAGGAGAGACTGCACGATGCAGACGGGGTAAGTGATGCACAGACACACACAGAGGTAGTGGAGGACCATGAGGGGGAGCTGGCTGACTGGGTGGAGGCCCAGTGTGAGCAGCTGGATAGCCTCCTCCAGAAACAAGGGGAGGGAGTATGCCCCCTTGAGGCGGATCACGACCAGGTGAGTTCGGTCGTGCTTTGCGAGGTTGAGGGGACGAGTGCTGCGAATGGGTGCACGGAGAGCTTGGGGGGTATAGAGGCCCCGGAGAACCTTGTGGGGACACGAATCCCCAGTGTGGTTGTCCCTGTGTGTGTGGTGCAAGGTGTGAGTGCGTCCCCATGTGTGGAAGCGACCCCGTGTGTGAGTGGTGTGGTGGCGATGGTGCCGGAGTACGTGCTTCCCAGCACGCCGTGTGTGGATGAGGCACCGCGGTTGAGTTCCCCCGCGTGTGTGAGTGAGGGACGGTGTGTGGATGAGGCACCGCGGGTGAGTGCCCCCGCGTGTGTGGGTGAGGCACCGTGTGTGAGTGAGGCCGTGTGTGTGGATGAAACGGCCAGTGTGGATGAGGCACCGTGGGTGAGTGCCCCCGCGTGTGTGAGTGAGGCACGGAGTATGGATGAGACACCGCGGTTGAGTGCCCCCGCGTGTGTGGATGAGGCACCGCGGTTGAGTGCCCCCGCGTGTATGAGTGAGGCACGGTGTGTGGATGAGGTACAGCGGTTGAGTGCCCCCGCGTGTGTGAGTAGTATGGTTTGTGTGAGTAGTGAGGCACGCGTGAGTGAACGGCCGGATGCAAGGGAGACCGTGTGTGTGAGAGAGCGGTATGTGAGGGAGATGTCGGTTGGCATGCGGGAGCACGCAGCCGCGTCTCCCGGTGTGAATGTAATGGTATGGAGTGTGAGCGTCGTAACACGCGGGAGTGCGTGTGTGGAATGGAGACGGAGACGGCGACAGAGGAGAGAAAGCCGAGTAGCGGCTGTAGTTGTTTCGGGGACCGTGCCGGGTTCACCCAGCAGTGAGCACGAGGTCCGTGCTGTGCAACGCACGAGGCCACCATGTGCTCGCTTGCGAGAGTGAAGTCCCGGTCCGGAAACGCCAGCGGTGGATTTGCCGATCCCGCGGACGGACAAAGTTTAGGCAGGATGACGGATTTGGACCGGACGGGTTCTCCACGCGATCGTGTGTGTTAAGCTCCAACGGGCAAAGCATATGTGTTCGCGTGGGGAACCCCTCGAGACGTGGGGCTTGTGTTTTTTTTTTATTTTGCACGGTGACGTCATGGCTGCACGTGTGGTTGGAATCCGGCAGGAGGGGTATCTCTGCCGGATGGTACCGTCCAAGGAGGGACGAGGAACACGTGCAGCTGCATGACGTCACGGGCAGGTGCAAAGTGCGCGAGTTGCCGCGCTGGTGCTGCGCATGAAAAAAAACAAAAACAGTAAGCCTCACTTTCGGGTGCACAGGATTCCTGGGCAAGGGGTGGAAGACCCCCTTCCCGGGGCACAGGATGGAAACTAGTTAGGGGGAAGGGTTAGCTTAGCTAGACCGACTTCATGGGGCAGGGGTAAGTCCTCATGGAGTCCGTGGAATGGATTAGTTAGAGGGATTTAGTGAGCTTTAGGTTGGGAAATAAAATGATTTATTTGGAGACAGTGACAGACTTTGAGTGTGTAGAGTTGACGTAGTTTAGCTACGTTGTGTTAAAAGGAACGTGCTACTAGTTTAAGGGACGACGTGGGAGCACGAGTTAGTTAGGGGATGTAGTTAGGAGGATGGCAGAGTTCAGCGGTGAGTGTGTTGAAGAGTTGGTGAGTGAAGTGGAAGCATGTGCTTGGTGAGTGAGTGAGGCCAGCGGGTCTGTGTGTATGGAGCGAATGGGGATTGCATGGTGCGATGAGTGATTGGGGGGAGGAGTGACTCCCGCCCAAGGGACCCCCGGGGTCAGTGTAGAGTGAGTTAGCTGGGTTAGTCAAATTAACAAAAATGGAGGTCGTTTTGCTGTTGGTGGGAATGTAGGCTCGAAACCCATTTGGAGGGGTGCAGGAGCCCTGTTGACGGGTTGGGAGCGTGGCTGCGAAAGGTGAGTATCGCTGAGTGGGTACCCCGGGCACCAGGCTAGTCGGCCGTGGTAGGCCAAGGGCCCATGGGGGGCCGGGATAGAGTAGTGGGCACGGGTGCGCCTGCTTGGTGCGGGGGCCCGGGGCGCCATTAGCCGCGTGGGCAGTGTTGTGGGCAAGGGTGACCCTCGGAAAGGGGCCTGGGAAGCCAGCCTGCCACGTGTGCGTTTCAGGGGAGGTGCCATGGGGGGCACTCCCCGGTGTTAGGGAGCTGGTAGGCTCGGAGGCAGTGTAGTGCCCGGGGGTGCCATAGCGGGAGATTCGGCAGAGGGTCGTGCCTGCCAAAGGGAGCCACGTGTCCCAGCCAGGAGACCGTGTGAGGGCACGGAGAGAAAATTGGGGGGCGAGGCCCGAAATTGTGAGGACACCAACACAGGCGACAGGAATCTGGGTTGTTAGAACCAATAGTTTAAGCGAGAGGCGCTTGTTGAAAGCCCCGGGGTAGTTTAACAGTTAAATGGATAGGGTAGATTAGGAAGTGTACCCCTCCGCACCATCCATCCCCTCGCTCTCGTTGTGGGCCGCTGGACCCACTTTGGTTATAGATCGCCGAACTCTGGGGAGGCCATTCTGAGGCTTGAGTTGGGCCTCGACACAGGACGTTAGCTCTCCCTTGTTCCCCTCCGGGAAGGGAACGTAGGGGTTGGGAGTAGGCTAGGTGACAGGATAGGTTAGCCGAACAAGGACGATAAAGGGGGTTAGGGGACGATTTATAGTGGGGAAGTAAAAATAAAAACAACAAAAAAATAAGTTGGGGCTAAATTGGGGTTTGACAAATTAAGGGAGTGGGTATGTACAGTGACAGGCAAAGGCGATAGGTTGGGAGGGAGACAGGTAGGTAGGTCCGAGCCCGCCTTCCAAGTGGCCAGCACCACCGCACTCCCTCCACCAACCTCCACTGAACGGCATAGGCTGGCCAACTTCATCGGCTGGCCGTGTTTTGCTTCAAGGCAGAGGCCGGCCAACTTCATCGGCAGCTGTCGTTTTGCTGCAAGGCCTGTGCCGGCCACTTCAGCCGGCTGGCTGTTTTTCTTCAAGGTCTGTGCCGGCCAACTTCATCGGCAGCTGTTGTTTTGCTGCAAGGTCTGTGCCGGCCCACTTCATCTGCCGGCTGGCTGTTTTTTTCTTCAAGGCCTGTGCCGGCCAGTTCATCTGCCGGCTGTGTTTGCCTGCGACGGCCTTCTTCTGCGGGCTGCGATTGCCTGCTCACCTTTGCCATGCCATGCCCACTGCCCACGTTCACCAGCCCCGTTCAATTTTTGCTTTGCCCCCCCTGTTCATTTCCATGTGCGCCAGGATCCGCAAGGCAACAGTTTGCAAGCTGCAAGAACTGCCCTGTTGGCAGCTACAACACGGGCCTGCAGTGGCGGCCCGTGCACCGTGTTTGTGTTCATCCATCCATTCGTTGTGCTCATTGCGTGTGCCACTTGAGCTGGCACGGAGACTGCATTTGTGCAGCCCATGCACCGTTGTGGTTCACTGAGTTCAATTCAAACCATTCATCCATCCATTCGTTGTGTTCATTGCGTGTGCCACTTGAGCTGGCACGGAGACTGCATTTGTGCAGCCCATGCACCGTTGTGGTTCACTGCATTCAGTTCAAACCATTCATCCATCCATTCGTTGTGTTCATTGCGTGTGCCACTTGAGCTGGCACGGAGACTGCGTTTGTGCAGCCCATGCACCGTTGTGGTTCACTGCGTTCAGTTCAAAAAGGAAGGCCTTGGACTGCGTGTGAGCAGCCAGCCACGTTCCCTGTCACCTGCATTGTTTTGAGCCAGAGACTGCATGCGAGCAGCCTGGCTCCCTGCTAACTGCTTTTCTTTTGCAGAGTTCATTGATCCTGGGCCATGGTTTAGTGTAAAATTTTTAAGTTAAGGTTAAGATGTACTTTAAATATGAGTGCGCCCCCGGCATGTCTGTCCTAGCGCCGGCAATTTTATTTAAGTCGTCCGTGTGAGTGAGTTTGTTTAGGTAGTTACGCAGCCCTCAGGTTATTTATTTTGGGGACACGAATACCATGAATGTCGCACTCAGGGATCCGTAGGTAAAATGTACTAGGGGAAAACTACACATGATGGCACACGAGAATTTTACGACTCGGGACGAGTCTGTAAAAAGGGGAGGGGGTCGTGTTGTGGTTACCAAATTCGCAAACCACCATTCAGATCCCTTAGGTGAGATATCTCGGTAAGTATATGTGTAGTTAGGCCCAAACCCGTTGTCTAGAGGGAATAAATGTTATTCATGCGTGCTGCGACTCTTCAGGATAGCCGTTTTTCTTTTACTATCTTTATTTTGGACCAACCGCCATTGTTACCACCACCAGTCACAACATCAACCACCCACCACAACGCCGCTTCACCACAACAGCCACGACCTATCCCGTCACACCTCGCAACCGTCGCATCGCCACCGTTCTTGCGCCGCTTGTGGGTACCGGTGTTGGACTCGTGCAGGGCGCGCGCCGAACAGCGTGTACAAAACCACGGATTTTCAGCTCCAAAAACGGATCAAAAACGACACACGCCCACTTTTGTTCCGTCCAATCGGTGAGCGAGGGGCGATTTGGCCCCGCCTCCAGGGCGTTGGAGGGCGGTCGCTATATGCAAATTTATGGATCAAAAAGCATTCACGCCCACTTTTTCTCGGGCCAATGGGGAGCGAGGTGAAAGGTCGAAGGCAGGGGGTCAAAGATGAGAGAGTGAAGCCACGGGGCTTATATAAGCGACCGCGTTCGTCAAGTCGGGGGAGTTAAGACTTCGCAGCCGGTGGAGTTGGGAAGAAGAAGCAAGAAGGAGTTGGTCGTCGTCGTCGTCGTGTGCGTTGGAGTCGGAGCGAAGAGGACGGTGCTGTGGAGAGGCGGCGAGGGCAGACGAGGGGGTGCTCGCGTCGTGCCGGGAGCTGCACACCAGGGAGGCCGACGGCGCGACCTGGTCGAGGTGGAGACGCTCGACGCGGGACTCGAGGCAGAGTAGAAATCCTCCTTTCCCCCGAGCATCAGCAACCCCCTCCTGTTTCCCCCCCCGCGCTGAGATAGTGCGACCAAGGGGGCCCCTTTCCCACCCCCTACCAGACACTGTCCGCGAGGCCCGCGGAGTTGAGGCACCATCGCCGCTCCGCGTCTCATCACCAGACGGGTAGGCCCGACCCGGTCTCGGCCTCAGGCCCGCCTCATCCTTGAGGGTTCTCTTTTCTTTTTCTTGGTTTTGGATATGTGTTGTCGGCGCCGTCTGTGAAGTAAAATTGTATAAGTGTTGCCGTGTGCTCGCGTAATCGGTATTAGATCTGCATTGTCGCATTTGCTTTTTGTGTAAAATTGCATTGTGTTTCTTTTCCTTTTCTATGTGCTTTTGGTGGAATTGAATATGTGTGCTTTCTGTTCATCGCGAATAAATGTGCTTTGTGTTGAACTGTTTCCCGCTTCGCTTCGTCATTTCTTTCATTGAATCCTCATCTTGCTTCACGTAAAGGGTTGGTAGTGGGCTGAATACGCCCGATAATTAATCGAACCGTCGAGGTCGACGAATAACACCGCTCGGTTATCCCGATAGTACGGAACGGGTCGCTTAAGTGGCCCGTGTCCGAAGTCGACCTGCGGCGAGGTGCGATCGCCCGGTCTACCCTCCGTGTGGGTACTTAGGTAGGTCGAATTTGGCGAGCAACCCTATCCCACGCGGGGGCCGACTGGCTCGATCGCGGTGAGACCGAAAGGTCCACCCGTGACTGGTTCCCGGCGTTAGTCCGAGAGGGTCACGACTGGATTGTCCGTCCGGTGGGCGACGTGCCGCGATTCGAGTTACGTGGCCGTCAGCACGCCGGCGGGCGCGAATCCGTAACAATATATATTCTTCTTCTTTCGGCTGCTCCCGTTAGGGGTCGCTACATCGGATCAACCGTCTCCATTTCGCTCTATCCTCCACATCTTCCATTGACACTCCAACCACCTGCATGTCTGCCCTCACCGCATCCACGAACCTCTTCTTTGGCCTTCCTCTTCTCCTCCTGCCTGGCGGCTCCATCTTCAGCATCCATCTCCCGATATACTCCGCTTCCCTCCTGTGCACATGTCCAAACCATCTCAATCTCGCCTCTCTCACTTTGTCTCCAAACCGTCCTACCTGCGCAGTCCCTCTAATATACTCATTCCTTTTCCTGTCCATCCTCGTCACTCCCAACGAGAATCGCAGCATCTTTAACTCTGCCACCTCCAGTTCTGCTTCCTGTCTTTTTTTACCGCCACCGCCTCCAAACCATACAACATAGCTGGTCTCACTACCGTCTTGTATACTTTCCCTTAACTCTTGCAGCTTCCCTTCTGTCACAAATCACTCCTGCAACTCTTATCCACCCACTCCATCCTGCCTGCACTCTCTTTTTCACTTCTCTCCCACACTCTCCGTTACTTTGGACAGTTGATCCCAAGTATTTAAACCCATCCACCTTCCCCACCTCAACTCCTTGCAACTGCACCATACCGCCACCCTCCCTCTCATTTACGCACATGTACTCCGTCTTACTCCTACTGACTATCTTTCCCCTTCTCTCCAGTGCATACCTCCACCTCTCAAGGCTCGCCTCAGCCTGCTCCCTACTCTCCCTGCAGATGATGATGATGTCATCCGTGAACATCATAGTCCATGGAGACTCCAGTCTAATCTTGTCCGTCAACCTGTCCATCACCATTGCAAACAGGAAAGGGCTCAGAGTCGATCCTTAGTGCGATCCCACTTTTACCTTAAACCGATCTGTCATTCCTACCACACACCTCACAGCTGTCACACTGTCCTCATACATATCCTGCACAATCCTCACATACTTCTACACCACTTCCGACTTCCTCATACAATGCCACAACTCCTCTCTTGGCACCCTATTATAAGCTTTCTCTCAATCCACAAACACACAATGCAACTCCTTCTGGCCTTCTCTATACTTCTCCATCAACATTCTCAAAGCAAACATCGCATCAGTGGTGCTCTTTCCTGGCATAAACCCATATTGCTGCTCACAAATCATCACCTTTCCTCTCAACCTTGCTTCCACTACTCTTTCCCACAACTTCATGGTGTGGCTTACCAACTTTATCCCTCTGTAATTTCCATAGCTCTGCACATCACCCTTGTTCTTGAAAATTGGAACCAGTGCACTTAATCTCCACTTCTCCGGCATCCTCTCACTTTCCAAGATTTTCTTAAATAATCTGGTTAACAACCCCACTGCCATCTCTCCTAAGCACTTCCATGCCTCCACTGGTATGTCATCTGGGCCAACCGCCTTTCCACTTTTCATCCTCTTCATAGCAGTCCTCACTTCACCCTTACTGATCCACCCCACTTCCTGATTCACTATCTCCACCTCTTCCAACCTTCTCTCTCTCATTTTCTTCATTCATCAGCTCCTCAAAGTACTCCAACCACCTTCTCAACACACTCTCCTCCTCGCTCGTCAGCACATTCCCATTTGCGTCCTTTATCACCCGAACCTGCAGCACATCCCAGCTCGGTCCCTCTGTCTTGCCAATCGGTATAAATCCTTTTTCCCTTCTTTTGTAGCCAACTTCTCATACAGCTCGTCATATGCCTTTTTCTTAGCCTTTGCCACCTCTCTCTTTGCCTTTCGCCGCCACTCCTTCTACTCCTGCCTACTCCTGCCTCCTATATATATCAGCCAAGATATGCATTCATATATATATGTATACATTTATTTATTTTTTCACACATTTATTTATATATATATATATATATATATATATATATATATATATATATATATATATATATATATATATATATGTATGTTTACATCCATATCCCTTCAAAATTAAATTGCATGTTCAATTTATGCACTTGGCATGAAATTTGTCCAAAGTATGAAAAGACAATGGCAGAATCTTTTCATCGGGTTAGCACACTGGACAGCCAGCTTTATATCCTCATTCAAAATATAGGTGTGATTCGAGATGCAGTGCCTCCTTCTGGCACTGCATCAGAATGGCATATTGTGGTGAAGTCCATCTCCACTACAGATCTCACCAAGAGCAGACAGTTTAAAGCCGAGCACATCCAAGTCTGAGCTGTTCTGCCATCCCTGAGTGTGTTCACTTCTGAGATCTGATGGGATTGGGTGTATTCGATACCAAAACAATGCAAGAAGCCTTGCCCTCTATGATGCAGTTGTGGTTAAAAAGTGCAACATCGGGAACTTTTGCATGCCAGGAACACGCGGACAGGGCCTGGACACATTTTCCCGTGGATGGAAATTAAGTTGGCTGTCCACTGCAGTTGAAAATGGGCCCCGGCAAGCGAACATCATTGAGAACACCGAGCTATGTGCGTTGGATCCCATATTCCTCTTTTGGATGTGTATTCAGTTTACAATCTTGTGCTGCTGTGAATCAACATTTCATTGCTGAGCCAATTCTATTGTTCGATTGGTACCAGATGGCAAGGAAAGAAGCCACATGCGAGTTAGTGATGGTCGTACCGAGTTCATGGGCAGTTGTGTATGCCGCGGGGAGTCCATCGTCCTCGATAACAGAGCAGCTTCTCCGTGGATCGCACATGGTGCCCACATCAGCCATGCCAAGTGTGTCACAAGTATGAGTACCGCACAAATCCTGTGAATGAAAGCAACATTCATCAGTGTCAATGTATATTATTATTATTATTATTATTATTGTTATTATTATTCTTCTTCTAATTATTATTACAAGCAAATACCACCCATCGCTTCCCTTACGGGAATACTAAAGGGGGGAAGGAGAGAAAGAGGGGGAAAGATGGAGAGAGGGGGTGGGGGAAGGAAGACAGTGTGAGGTGAGAGGAAGGGAAGGCAGACGTGCGGTGGAGCGTTAATTATGGCCCGGACGTGTCCAAAGCCAAGCCTGCCGGAGATAAACTCCATCCAGACATAACCACCGTCCTGATATATTGTTACGAATTTGGAAGCCTTGTTCACACAGACAGACAGCCGTCCCCTATAGCTCAGTTATATCAGTAATTGTGTGTTTTTAGTTAGGGTCCCGTCCCTTGTTTAATGGGTAATTAAATGTTCATGCACTGAGTTATTTTTATAGATAGGATTTTTACACTTATAACAACAACAACAACGCCATCTTCACTTTCACACAACGCTCTGCTCGCGGCATCCATCGTGTGCTCGCCAGCAAGCGCGCGTGTGGGCAGAGCCTAACATAGGCATGGCGTCCTGCCTTAGCCAATCTGCAAGGAGCGGGCGTCTCACCCTCCCCGTTTCCGACTCAACACGATCGCCATTAAGCACGTGGCCAGAGGTGAGGAGGTTGGGTGGAGCCACAAACGCCTCCGCTCAGAACTCCGCCCAGAAGGGTGGGAGTTGCCCCGCCTACCGTGCGTCTGTCCAATGGAGTGCGGCCAGGGAATCGCGCGATGGTTCTGGCCAATCGGGAGGTGAGTGGTCGGAAAGAGAGGCCCCTCCCTCCGAGAGAGAGAGGTTGGTGATTTTGGACCAACGGGGGAGATTAATCTCATCCTGTCGCCGGCGTCTGCTCTCATCTCATCCTGTCGCTGGAGTCTGGTTCTCCATCAGTTCGAGCGCGTGGTCTGCTTGAGCGCGGAACGCATCGCTCGACGCTTCTGGTCTCGTGTCGTCGCTGGCGCTGGCCTGGTCGCATCTCGATGTGGTTGGTCTCGTCCCGGTTCGCTCGTCTCGTCGAAGACCGCACGAGGCGGGAAGGTCCCTTTCGTTTCTTTTGGGTGTGCGACTGTCTGTGGGCCCTGTCTGTAAGTAGGAATTGTTTAAGTGCTCTTTGCTGTACATACTTGCATCTCTATTAGTCGTGATAACTCTGCCCTTGCGTGCTTCCCTCCTTCCCCACCTACTGTTAATAAATACCCCATTTGTTGAATGTTTCAGCTCGTCCTCATCCTTTCCTCCTTTGTTGGTTTAGCAAGGTGTGCTTGTTGGAGAATTTAAAAGGCCATTACTGCTGTCGATGTACGTTTGGACCGACGGATCTAGGTAACCATCCACTCAGGTTAGGCACGGTTTGAGCACGGAAACTGCTCGTCCCATTTGAGCTCCGTCGAGGGTGTGAATACTCGGTAGCTCGCCACATGGGTCTCTAGGTATTTTGAAGTTTGGAAAATACCCTGTCCCACGTGGTGGAATTATTGACGATTCACAGTCCGGTAAGGGACCCGTACCCTCGGAGTTTTCCGAAAGGTACGATCCAGATTCCGGGTGTTCGGAAGAGTCAAACCGACTGCTCCACTTAGCGGTTGTGCTCGCAGCCGACGCCTGGCTCCACAACAATATATATATATATATATATATATATATATATATGCTTTATGAAACACACACACACACACACACACACACACACACACACACACACACACACACACACACACACACACTTGGCTGATATTGACAACAACCCCAAAACGAGTGGCTTTCACCAAAAAACAACGTATTTGTATAGACATTTTAGGGATATGTTCACAAACATGATCTAAATAAACAGCTGCATGTGACGGGTGGAAAAAAAACAAAATTTGGTTTGGAAATTTAGAAAATGCGTTAATACTGCAAATTGCTTGGAAATTGCGTGTTATTTCACAACTTGCTCAGGCTGATGGAGCATGAACCACTCGCTCAGGGTGACGAAGCATGAACCACTCACTCAGGGCGATGAAGCACGAACTACTTGCTCTGAATGACGTGGCGGGCAAAAGCGTCAATAGTGAATGAACGATTCACTCAGAAGGACGTAGCGTGATACTGCTATCGACTGTAAGGCATTCGGCAAGTGGCTTGAGCATTCATGCAAGCACTCCAATTGAATGGTTGTTAAGGAACAGTTGGTCAGGCTGTCGCTGCATATCTTATAGGATCTCTTTAACTTTAAACCGGTCTTCACCGCACTTGCAGCAGTTAATGAAACAAATTGAATTTGTTCAAATAATTGCTTTGTCCACAAAAGAGTTGCAGCTTAATGCAGAACAACCCTGGAGACTTCAATTGCCCGTGAAATAAACATTGCAGATAATCTGCCATCTTGGCTGCTCATTTGTGCACGCATCACGTGGTGCATTGGTTCAGGGTTCGCACAACCGTTATAACTTTTTTTTTTTAAAGGTCCGTTTTCACCAGATTTGCTTTGATTCTCTGTAGAGCACCTCGTAAAACCTCTGAAAATATCGACACAGATCTGGCAGACGCTATGGATGGGCAATCCCTCCAGAGGACAGGGCACGAGATCGAGCAGTGAATGCATTAAATCCTATAGCTCAATGAAGCTAGTTAATTTTGGCACGTTTCTAAATTTTTTGTTCGCTCCATATAATTCTCCAAACAGTAGAAAAAGGTAAGTTTAATGGTTTGGAAATTACACATTTTCTTGTGTATGTATGAAGAACGAGGGAACACAGCCTTCCTTGCTTAAAGTAAAAATAGGTATAATTGGCTTCGTTATAAGACTCGTTATTTCTTTAAATCATCAGATTTCCCAACCGATTTCGACACTTATTTGGTCCGGACGATATCCGATCCTCAAAACCGAAATAATATTTTGATGATCTACTTTAATTAGTCCGTGAGAGTAGATTGTGGAAAATCGTATTATATAATCCATGAAATTGCTCCAAGCTCCTAATTTGAAAACTATAGTACTTACAAAAGCGATGTATGCAGCGAGTCGTAGCTTTGATGAACAGGCATTCAATAATATGAGTAAGGAAAGTGAAAAAAAACTTTGTCGTTAAGAAATTGTTGCGGCCTGTTCCAAGTGGAGGCATGGTTGACCAGGTCAAAAAACATGGCGGCTTTATACCCCAGCGAGGATA
>NC_140963.1:136576618-136584118 GCF_056783735.1 Eptatretus burgeri
CCATCCAGTTATCCTACCAATACAGCCATCCAGTTATCCTAGCAATACAACCATCCAGTTATCTGAGCAATGCGCCATGCAGTTAACATAGCAATACAACCATCCAGTTATCCTACCAATACAGCCATCCAGTTATCCTAGCAATACAGGTGTCCAGTTATCCAAGCAATACAACCATCCAGTTATCCTCACAATACACCCATCCAGTTATCCTAGCAATACAGCCATCCAGTTATCCTTGCAATACAGCCATCCAGTTATCCAAACAATACAGGTGTCCAGATATCCGAGTAATACAGCTATCCAGTTATACTCGCAATACAATCATCCAGTTATCCGAGCAATACAGCCATGCAGTTATCCGAGCAATACAGCCACGCAGTTATCCGAGCAATACAACCATCCAGTTATCCTTGCAATACAGCCATCCAGTTATCCTAGCAATACAGTCATCCAGTTATATTAGCAATACAGTTATCCAGTTATCCTAGCAATGCAACCATACAGTTATCCTCTCAATACAGCCATCCAGTTATCCTCTCAATACAGCCATCCAGTTATCCTCTCAATACAGCCATCCAGTTATCCTCTCAATACAGCCATCCAGTTATCCTCGCAATACAGCCATCCAGTTATCCTAGCAATACAGCCATCCAGTTATCCTAGCAATACAGCCATCCAGTTATCCTAGCAATACAGCCATCCAGTTATCCTAGCAATACAGCCATCCAGTTATCCTAGCAATACAGCCATCCAGTTATCCTAGCAATACAGCCATCCAGTTATCCTCGCAATACAGCCATCCAGTTATCCTAGCAATACAGTCATCCAGTTATCCTAGTTATCCTAGCAATACAGCCATCCAGTTATCCTAGCAATACAGCCATCCAGTTATCCTAGCAATACAGTCATCCAGTTATCCTAGCAATACAGCCATCTAGTTATCCTAGCAATACAGCCATCCAGTTATCCTAACAATACAGCCATCCAGTTATCCTAGCAATACAGCCATCCAGTTATCCTAGCAATACAGTCATCCAGTTATTCTTGCAATACAGTCATCCAGTTATCCCCCAAAAGGCAATACAATTAACCATCAATCACAATTTGACTATTATTACTTGGTCGATATTGCATGAAACTGATCATATACAAAGTCTCTGAGTGTAAACGACATGATGAGAGGTTGGGAAAGTAAATGAACTTCATTTCATCGCCTTGGACTTCAGCGTTGAACTCGCCAGTTATAGATAAGGTCCCATGTTGGTCGATTCTTCATCTTCACAACACTCTTTACATATCTCGATTTACTCTTCAACGGGCTCGTCAAGCCGAAATCGACAACCCATTCATCCACAGACAATGCAGAAGAGACATTTGTGCTTTTTGATCGAAGAGATTCAAACGAAAAACGGATTCCCATGATGCAATTAAATTCCTTGTGCATGAGATCATCTAATATTAAAAACCCTATTATGGTAACAGAGCCAATCTACAAGCCCAAGGTACAAACCTAATACTGTACCACATTCATTTCCCCAATTGGATGTTGGGAGATGTACTGTGGAGCACTCATGATATCAGAGAGTTGCACAAATAAATATTGAAAGGGAAATATGACTGTCTATATATTACGTACTCATAGTGAGTTGAAAGGTTTTGAAAGGAATGAGGATTGAAAAAGGAAGAGACAGAGGTGTGGGAAAAAGTGATGTGGGGTTAAGAGGGCAGGGAAGGAGAATAAAACAATAAATAAAACTCTACTACGTTTACATGTCGTCTATAAATGCATATCTACAACCCCCCCCCCTTTTCCCCTTCACAATGTTAATATATCTTTTCTATGTCAATGAAGTCGTTTAATAAACGTTATTAGAGATACATCAGACCCAGTCGAACGGCAGGCCTGGCCAGCCGGTTCGTGAAAGACTTAGGCCAAGTTTCCCCCGGCCAACCCCACAAGAACGTGGGTATAATTGTGACCGATAAATAAGAGGGAAGATGTAGATCACAGGAACACCCCCTGTTCACTGGAACACCTATTTAAATATTGCGTTCATACTGAAAAGGGGCGTCTATATATTAAATTCGCACGTGTAGGTAAAATAAGAATATTACAATTTAGAAAGTGAAGACAAAGTAAAATGATAGGAGATAACAGATTGACCATGTAGTGAGGAGAGGCTTTCAAAATTTTGCTATGTTTGTGCACGTATTAAAGAGATGACCCCAAGTACTGCAATGAAGTAGGAAGGTGGAACGAACCAACATGGCATTTAAATGTTTAAAAGAAATTCCAGCAAAATTTTGTGAAACACTAGAGAGTTCATCGAACACCCTACCCTTCATGAGAAAGAAAAACGACAGGGGCAGGGTCTGTGAAGAGCAAATTTGATTGGTCGAGATGATGTAAAATGCCGAAATATTTTGTCCAAGTACTGCTAAACAGAAGGGTGTTGAAAGTGCTAAAAAGGTGATTTGTGTTCTTCCGAGTTCAAATATATATATATATATATATATATATATATATATATATATATATATATATATATATATATATATAATTAAATGAAATAAAATAAAGATATTAAAGCTTGAATAAAAAAAAAAATTCAGAAGTTTACTGTCGTTGATGCAGTGTCTTTTACACCGCCTTATATTTTACACAATCAGACGAAGTGAACAAATTGCTTAACTCCAATTTTCGGTTCACACACATACGGAGTAATAACCACTTGTACCAGATGAAGACAATAGTGACGTCAGCAGTGAAATCAGTCAATAAGAAGTGAGCAATGAAAGTGCATTTTCGATTATTACCCCGCGTCTGTCTACAAACATCAGTTTATGTTCGAGGAACAACTTCATTTAAATTTAATGTTACATGTTTTTTTATCACAAATCAGAACATGAATCGGAAAACGAACCTGAGGTTTATCAGTACTTTGGCTTTGAATTTATCCTGATCTTACATGTGCGAGATACTCTTTATACCCTGTCTGCCTGCCTGCGAGTCAAACAAAATGGAAAATTATTTCAAATGGGAAACTTACTGTTTTTAAGGACGTCATAATGGACACAAAACACAGGCACGAAGAACTAATGTAACGTGTTAGATAGGGTGGTGTAAAATATGTTGCATCAATGGCGGTAAACTTCTGAAAAAAAAAGAATTCAACCTTTAAAATTTTTATTTCGTTTCAATTAAATTATATACCTGAAAACTGTACAACAAAAATCACCTTACTAGCATTTTCAAAACCTTTCTGTTTAGTTGTACTTGAGCAAAATATTTTACATCATCTTGACCAATCAAATTTGTCGCTCGCAGATCCCACCCATGTCTTTGTGACTCTATACTGCGTGGGTTTAAGGAGTTAACCCAGGTTTTTAGTTTGTTCGCTTTTATAATTGAGGCTCAAATGATTAATAGATAAAGAAATGCTTATCTACTGTATTAATGCAAATGTAAGGCTGATATAGTGTGTGTCAAACAACAAGGTGGTGTAAATGTCCATTTGGATTAAATCCTCGATTTGATAAAAATAAGAGGACAGAAAATGTCCCAAAACGCTTTGACTGCAGTCTGTTGTATAGCTGACAGCATTGTGTGCTGAAACAGGACCCGTTTCTAATGGTGAATCATCCTTGAGGAACGTGGACGCAACACCTGGCATCGCATACTCAACGTGTGGCCTTCAGCCAGGGGACTCGTTTGTGACGTCACTCGTGTGGGAATGGAACCACAGTGCTTCAGTGGAAAGACTTCCCATCCCGAGAACTTTACGGTGAGGACTTTATACCCCGGACAATTTAATTAATTAACGAACAAAAAGGGTGTTAAGGTCCCGGTCACACGTAGTCAGTTACCACACCAACTACCACACCAGCAGACATTGAGGGGAAAGCCGTGCAGGACCTGTACGGTGTTTTACACACACCATCTGGTATCTGGTATATACGCCATGGCACACGCCGGACATTACATGGATGGATATAAATACCATCTCACACGAACAATCAGCAACACGTACCATCCGAACATAACGTTTATATATTCCCATCTAATAATGGCTATAAAACTTCAGCTCTGCGCGCCATTCTTCCTTGGAAATCCGAGCGCGAGTGGGGGACAGTGGAAAAAGTGTGCAGGAGGAGGGAGGAAGAGGGCAGTGAGAGACCGAGTGGAACGACTGAGCGAACCTCGACCCCACCTTCTTGGTGAACAGCACCGCCGTGTCAAAGTGCTCCACGTGCTTGTCTGCCGCGCGATTCAAGCGCTTTTGCCAAGAGCAGAATGTCCGCAGAGTAAGTGCCGCATTGCTGGACACCTTGGGTCCTTTGTCCTTGACCCCCAGGATGAGTAAACGGACCACCACGAGGCGGACGGCGTTCTGGAGACTTGGGTGTCGGTAGAGCCTTGCTGCGATTCCCATGAGGGTGAGCAAGTAATGCTCGAGGTCATTACCATGGTGTCTTACCATTGATTCGTCTGCCACAACGAGGATCTCCACGAAGCGGGCTTTGGATGCGAAGCGCTTGACGCGTCTGAGCGGACGCGTCCACCTGTGGATGTTTTCGTCCATCGAGGTGTTGACCCCACAACGGGATGCTTCGATGGGTTGAGGGTCTATTCCTGAGTCGCGGCGTTCACGAGTCTCGAGCAGATGTTGCTCAAGCACGACCCTTCCTTCACTGACCCATCGAGGGTCGTGCACCACCGGGATCTTAACTTTAGGCTGAACTCGTGGGCTTATGAAGTACTCTTGGCCATTAACCCAGAAGGACCCCATGAGGCCACCGCAGATGCTCAGTGCCGCAGTGGACTCTCGATCTCCATCAACCGATCCCGAATAGAAGCACGTCCGCAGCGGTTCCAATCCGTAGCCCCTTATGTCAGGAGGGACCCCCAACCGGCTCTCCGAATACCCTGGGGCTAAAAATTCATCATCTGGTTGAAGTGTCAGTAAGAAACGTTGTTCGAATGCTCCAATGGACACCGACACGGCTCCGAATTGTCCATCGTGTCTAATGGTGCTGAACTCTGGATTGGTGAACTCCTTGAGTCTGACCCGTGCTGTGGTCGTTGTGAGGAAACACAGAGCAGCCATAAGGAGTCGGTGCATACTGCTTGAGCTGGAGACTAGAGTGGTGGCTTAAAGTGGACCTTCCTGGCGGAGCTGCAGCTGGAACGAGCCTGCACAACTGTATTGAAAGTTGGATTTGCAGCTCAAGTCTGAGTTCAGCAAACTGTGGCTCCGTATGGGACAATCTCATTGAACAATCTTTGTCGGGACATAGTCTGCTTTACACTCTTCTTCTTCGTTTTCTTCTTCTTCCTCTGTAACTTTATTGGCTTCCAATATGTGGTCCTCGGTAGGTCTCTGTCTCTTTCTCTACATTTCCCCCATCCTGCGAATTGCTCTTTGCTTCGTCTCCGGCTCCGTTCACAGCGCGTCTGGCTTCTCGCCCCGGAGGAAGAGGGGAATGAAGGAGAGAGGGGATGTTGGTGGAAATGGGGAGGGGCAGTGGGAGTGCAGGATGATGCAGCGGAGGGAGAGGTTTAAGGTACTGGGTGTGACGCACTATAGTGAGACAGGTCTTTGGAGGGCATTATTATAGACTAACACCCAAAAGGGGAGGTGGGCAATGGTTGGTCACATGTGGGTGGGTCTTCCCAAGTTCATATGGACACCATTTCCAAACAGTGCTGATTCAGCCTCACTTGCTTCATCAGCAGGAAAATGAAAAGCAACATGTTGAGAGAGGAAGCGAAGGTACACTGAGGCTCAGGAAAGGTAAGGAGGTTAAGGTTGTGGGTTAAAGGGTGGGGGAGGGGGAGGGAGCGGGGGAGCTGGGGGAGGGTAGATCAAATCTCGAAAATGTGCAGTTTGGTGAGCGATGGATTAAAGAGTGAGCAATGCGTAAGTTTTTCTGTATGTAGGGTAGCTGGGTAGGGAGTGCAGTACGATGGAGTGGAGAGTTTGTGAGGTGTGAGAAAGGAAGGTGTACACCTGTGCAGTAACAGGTTCAGAATAATGGGATGGTGGTTGTGGGAGGAGTTGGTGGGAGGGGATGAGAGAGAGTCATGGAAAGGGATGCAGGGGTCACAAGGCAGCACGAGAAACTCAAAAAGGTACATTTTGAAAGTCACCTGGATTAGTAAAAGTTTCCATCGATACCTTTCCAAATCTCAATGTCCTCATCAACGAGACTAAACATAGTGCAATGAGCCAAGGGCCAGGCTCACAGGTAAGAAATTCCCAGAATCCTTGAGAGTAAATAAGGGATTAATTCTTTTTCACAAACATTCCTGAATCTTTGCCAAATAATGTCCATTTTGACAAAACAAACCATGCTGCATGGTCATTGAGCTTGTCTGCAAACCCAACCTGCTGCCCAAAAGTTTACAATCCCAAACAACCTTTAAAGCTGGCTATCCAATTACTTGGGTTTTCTGTGGAATTTTTCAAATGCCGTGATTGACTCCAAAAAAGGGTAGGCCATTGAGCATCTGTATCTTGGGAGGATGTCGGTTTATGAAGCAAACTGCACACTGCTCCCTCTCCCTCTTCCTCTCCTCCTCCCCTCTCCCCTCCCCTTCTCCCCCTCTTCTCCTCTCCCCCTCTCCCCCTCTGCAAACATCAAACTGCCCTCTCCCCAAAGGATTGGGTTTTCATCTACACTGCATCTGATATTCATTCCACCTGGGAATACTTTCATAAAAGCCTACTTTCTCTCAAGCACCGGTTTATCCCATCCTGTCTGTGAATATCCAATCCATCCTCTAGGTTCTGGTACATGGAGTCCTTTGGAGAGGCGGTTGCACTCAAGCAACTTGCTTTCTCAACATGAAAAACTAACCTGACCGAAGCTAACTTTAGTTCATTTCGTAAGGCTCACAACAAGTGTGTGTCCATCCTGAGAATGCGAGAAAACACCATCTTGGAAATCTCAAGGCTGATTGTGTGTGTGTGTGTGTGTGTGTGTGTGTGTGTGTGTGTGTGTGTGTGTGTGTGTGTGTGTGTGTGTGTGTGTGTGTGTGTGTGTGAGATCTCTCTGACCATTCTCCTTCTGCTGATTCATTGTGGCACCTTGTGAAGTCTGTCTCTCGTATGTTCCCCTTCATCCTGTCTCTCACCTCAGACTCTATTGGAGACAAGACAGAATATTTAAACTCGGTGTTTGCCTCCAATATTTTGTATGTAACCCATCATGCTGTGTCTACAGCCCACCCCCTTGTATCCACTGCCTTTTTTGACTACTTGCAATTCACATGTAAGAAGCGAGAGATTTCTGTTTAGTTTCACCAACTTCATCAGGGATGGGCCCAGATGGCATCAGTGCCCATGTTCTGAAATCTTGCTCTGCAATTTTTGCTCCTCCTCTTCATGCCATGTTCAGTCTTTCCTCGTTTCACCACCTCCCATCTGCAAGGAAGTTGGCAAAAATCACTCCCATCCACAAGAAGGTTGCAAAAACAGACCTTACCAATTATAG
>NC_140963.1:136586618-136609118 GCF_056783735.1 Eptatretus burgeri
ATATCTCTCTCTCTGTCATGCAGGATCATTTCTCTGGATATATCTGGGGCATTTGACATTCTGGCATTCTTCCTTGTATAGCAGCCTTGTTAATGTGGCATACCAGACTACCTTCATACCTAGTTTTATCTCTTCCTCAATTGGCACAGTCAATGTGTTGCTATCAATGGAATTCTCTTCTCTGCCAGTATAGACTGGAGTGCTCCAGCAGAGCGTCTTGGGCCCACACTTGTTCCGAATATACATAACATAAACGACCTCTCAGATGCTGAAGAAACCCTCCCTTCCTTTTTTTTTTTTTTTTTTTTTTTTTTTTTGTATACCTTGGTCGAGGCTCGTATGAGAGCTAACACACAACTCACAGCAAGGAGGCATGAGACAAGAGGGGCGGGAGTGGAAGGGACAAAACAGTGGGGAACAGACACATTAGGTGAACTGTGGAAGGGAGAGGGATGGGGATGGGACGGGGAACATGGCGAAGAGAAGATGGACATTTCAGGGACTTTCAGGAAGGAAAGTAGGAGAAATGAAGGAAGTGGGCTTGGGTGGATTATCGGGGTAGAAAAGATCGAGGATTTGGATGGGGGAAGATAAGAGGTGGTGGTGAACAGCTGTTTTGAAAGCCTGGAGGGAAGAATGGGAAAGAATAGAGTGAGGAAGTTTATTCCAAAGGCGGGAAAAAAGAGGAATGAAAGAGTGAAGATGAGCAGTGATTCGTGATTTTGGTAGTTTTACCAGAAGGGGGTTGTTGGCGGACCTTGAGCGCCCTGTGGAAATGTGGTGGGGACAAATCGCAGAGAGAGCAGGGGGGGCAAGGCTGGAGAGGAGTCGGTAGAAGACAGAAAGACCACCGACCAACCTGCGGTGATTGAGTGAGAGGCCCAAAGACTTAGCTTCATTGCGGGAGATGCTGATGATCTTAAATGCCCTGGTTTCGACAGCGTGAAGCCGAGAAAGGTGGGAGGCAGGAGCACCAGCCCAGAGGGGAGAGCAGTACTCCATCAGGCTACGGACAAAAGCTTTGTAAGTGGTCAGGAGCTCAAGAGGGCCGAGGAAGGACTTAGCACGACGGAGGATTCCCAGTCGGCGACTGGCTTTTGAGGCGAGGTTGGAAATGTGACTTTCCCAGGAAAGGTCATGGCAGATAGTGAGACCTAGAAGCTTGAAAGAAAAGACTTCTTCCAGAGGATTGTTGAGAAAGTGGATGGGGGGTTTTGTAAACGGTCCTTTCGAAGAGACATAGTGAGAGTGTGAGATTTGTCTGGATTGAAAGACATGTTCCACGTGTTGGACCAGTTTGTGATTTTATCCAGATCTGCAGTGAGCGAAGAAGCTGCTGCTTGCCGGTCTGAGGGATGACAGATGGTACGGCAGAGGGTGGAGTCGTCGGCAAAGAGAAATAGAGGATTTTCCAGAGAGTCCGAGAGATCATTGATGAAAACCAGAAAAAGAACAGGGCCCAGAACGCTACCTTGAGGAACTCCAGCCTGCACAGGAAGAGGGGATGAAAGAACTCCATTTAGGGCCACACGTTGACTGCGACAGGAGAGGAAGTCTGCGAGCCATGAGTGGAGATGGCCTTGAATACCATGGGAAGAGAGTTTGGTGAGTAGTGCAGGGTGCCAGACTGTGTCAAAAGCACGTGATATGTCCAGGGATACGGCTCGGATTTCCTGTCTGGCATTGAGGACCTCCATCCATTGATGGGAGAGCAGAAGCAGCATATCCAGGGTTGAGTGACCTGGTCTGAAACCAAATTGATGATTGGAAATCAAGCCATTGGAGAAGAGGAAGGATTTCATATCTGAGGCGATGATGGATTCCATCACCTTGCTGATGATTGGGAGAAGGCTGATTGGTCTGTAGTTATAGGGATCTGTTTTTGCACCTTTTTATGCAGGGCAGTGATGTTAGCAGATTTCCAAGCAGATGGCAGATGACCCTGGGCAAATGAGAGGGTGAATAGAACAGAGAGAGGGTGAGCAAGAGCAGAAGAGCAGGCTTTGAGGACACGTGGGCTGATGCCGTCTGGACCGGTTGCAGAATCTGACTCGAGGTTTGAAAGCAAGCTCTCTACCTTGTCAGGAGAAAAGGACACAGAGTCCAGGGACAGTTGGGTGCGACTGGGTAAAGTGGGTAGAGATAGTGATGGGTTTAGGACACAAGATTTAGCTGCAAACACCGAGTTTAGACATTCAGCTTTATCACGTGTGGAATCAGCAGTGCGGCCATTTGAGGTAAGGGAGGGGATGGAGGGGGAACATACACCAGAAACAGATTTGATTAAACGCCACCAGGATTTTGAGGAGGGAGAGAGGTATGAGAGTTCAGACTTGAGATGAGAAAGATGTTGTTTTCTGGCTCTCCTGAGGGTAGATACACACTTGTTCCGAGCTTTGTGGAAAGAACTGAGATTGCCCTCAGTTGGGTTTGCTTTCCATGAGGCAAAGGCAAGTTGTTTCAGGACAACTGCCTCGCCACAAGCTTCAGTAAACCAAGGGCGGGAGGAAGGGTAAGACAACTGAACACGAGAGGGGATAAATCTGTGCATGAGGGAGAGCAAGTTTCTTTGAAAGAATTCCCAGGATGAGTTGATGTTTGAGAAAGTAGTGATAGGAGACCAGTCTGTAAGTTTGATGGCTGCTCGGAGACCCTGCCAGTCGGCTTGAGTGAAATGCCAGACTCGACGGCGGTGAGGTGGTTCTCTGATAACAGCCAGAGAGATGTCCACTTTAACAAGGACGTGGTCAGAAGAACCAATTGGAGCGAAGGAAGAGCAGCAGATATTGTCAGGGAAATTTGTCAAAATCAGATCCAGAAGAGATGGAGTACCATTGGTTGAGATCCGGGTCGGGAAGTTGACCGATTGAGTCAGTCCCAATGAGTCGCAGAAAGCTTTTGCTGAGGTGCCATGGCAGGTGAGAGAGGTACCCACACCTAGCCAACTGGCGTGATGACAATTGAAGTCACCACATAAGAGGAAGAGAGAGTTTGGATGAGAAGATAGAAGATGGTCCATGTTTTCGGATAGTGAGATGTAGATGGAGTCATCACTGTTCGGTGGACGGTACAGTACACATATAAACATGAGGTGGGAGTGGAGGGGAAGCCGAAGCCAGAGGTATTCCTGGGGGTGTGGGGGAGTGAGAGCAGTGCATGGAGAGTGAGGAATAGAGTCTTTGATGAAGAGAGCAACACCTCCACCAGGACGAGGCTCAGGTCTGTCATACCGTAAGAGGGAGTAGCCAGGGAGAGATACTTGGGAGTCAGACACGTCTTGGGAGAGGAAAGTTTCTGTTAGGCAGATAATGTCTGGTTTGTCAGTGGCAACCTGTATGGAAAGATCTGAAAGGTTTGAGCGAAGGCCCCGGATATTTGAGGTCCACACTTTTAATGAAGAGGAAGGGGAGGAGGCTTTGGGTGCAGGAGGTGGAGGGGGAGGGGGAGGGTAGGACAAGGGACGAGGGGGCAGGTAAGGAGGGTTGCTGAAGGAGTGTGGGGTATTGCAGAACAGCGAGGGGAGGGGGCCGAATGAGGAGAAAAGGCTCTGTGGTGCTGGGGGAGAGGGGGGACAAGAGACAAGGAAGAAGGCAGTTGAGGATTTGAGGAGGTGGAGTGAAGAGATGGAGGGGAGAGGGCAGTGGAGGGAGGCGGGTGGGTGGATGAGAGTGGGGGCAACTTTGAGAAGGAAGAGTGAGGGGGATGAAAGGTGGGAGAAAGGTGAGGGGGGATTTTTGAGAGAGGTGAGAGGGAGGCTTGGAGGAAGAAGAGTGGGATGGTTGCTTTGAGAGTGAGAGTGAGGGGTGAGGGGGGTGAGTTGGCACTGAATTTGGAAAAAAAGAATGGTTGATGGAAAGCGAGCATCCATGGCAAACTGTGGTTTTTAAAAGTTTTAGGTCAGAGATGCGATTTAACACAATTCTTGAAGGGTGCAATGAAGGCGAATTCAGAGCATGGAGAGAAGAAGC
The DNA here is from genome assembly GCF_056783735.1 of Eptatretus burgeri. Taxonomy (NCBI): domain Eukaryota; kingdom Metazoa; phylum Chordata; class Myxini; order Myxiniformes; family Myxinidae; genus Eptatretus; species Eptatretus burgeri. The sequence goes on from NC_140963.1 coordinate 136,590,587, forward strand.
GCTGTAATAGTTGGATTTTTTAGGCAAGGAATGAAGGAGAGTTCGAAATGAGAGCAGTCTGTTAAAATAGCAGAAGAGTAGTGCATTGTGAAACAGTAAAGAGTACCACATGTGTGAGAGAGGAAGATGAAGCATTATAAGATCGTTTTTGTTGTTAAAAATAATGTATGAGAGAGTTCAACAGATTAGGTCATGGAAGTGTAAAAAAAAAAAAATTCTTCTTCTTGTTACCCCGCACATGTTGTGAAAAGCAGGGTTAACCAGTTGGTTCACTCTCTGTCTGTCTGTGTCTGACAGACGTCAGTCTCTGATCGAGGAACGACTTCATTTCAATTGAATTTTATATTCCCACTGTAGAACACGGATCGGAACATGAATTGGAACACGAACCTGCAGTTTAGCAGTACTTTGGCTCTTTGAAACTTTGGTTTAGCAGTACTTTGAATTTGGCAAACTGAGTGTGTATGCGTACAGTGTAGTGAAGTAATTGCTTCAGTCTGTCTTTCTGGCAGTCAACTAAAACTGAAAATTATTCCAAACAGGAAATTTACTGTTTGAAGGATGTCATAAAGGACACAAACAAGAACTCCAGTAACAACTGGAAATATGTCTGAGATGGAAACACCACACCTCACAGCACTCTCAGTTCCAGACTTTAGTTCAGAAATCACATCGATCAGTTTTTGTGGCACCCCATGAAGACTGAGAATTTTCCAGAGGACATCCCGATTCACTGAATCAAACACTTTGCGGAGATCAACATGGGCTGCGAGCAGCCCCTGCCGAAACTCTTCTGCGTTCGGTGAGGACGTGAAGAGCAAGGATATGGTCGATCGTTGACCTCTTTGGTGTAAAGCCTGACTGCTCTAGGCGCTGGTGCTCAAGCAGATGGTGGCAAACCCTATCAAGAATTATCCAAGTAAAGAACTTGCTCAGCACTGAGAGCAGCGTCACCCCTCGGTTGCAGTCCTGGCGATCACCCTTCCCTTTCCAGAGAGGGACAACAAGGCCCCTCTTCCAGTCAGTTGGAATGATGTCTGTGTTCCAGGCAGAGCACAGAACTGCATGCAATGACACGAGTACAGCATTTACACTAGCCTTGAGAAGTTCAGCATGGTTGCCACAGATCCCAGGAGCTTTACCTCCTTTCAATTGGTTCACCACAGCCTGTTTCCACAAAATAAGGTGGTTCACAATTGATTGGAAGGTTGGCAATAGGGATAGTGACACCTCTGACATCCATCTTGACAGCTGGTGGATCAGCCTGGTTGGTACAGCTGCTCAAAGTAACTTTTGACTCCTCTGTCAAGAGCTCACCACCCTCCGCTCTAACTGCAGCACATCAAGGAACAGGCTTGAAGGAATGCATTGCACTAATTCCTCTGTCAGCAGGACGAGAATCACCCTACCGCAGGTGACACTCTACCCCTTCAAAGATTCCTCACACATAGGCCTCCTTGTCCATCCTCAACTAACGTTCGGTTTTATCCCTAAGCTCCCTGAACAGCTGAGCTCTGCCATTCACCCTGGCCCTGCAACTAGTCAATGGTATCCAGTCTCCCTTGAGAGACAACGTTATTCTTCTCCTGACGGTGCGTTCCAAGACATGTGCCAGAAACATCAAGAATGGTAGTCTTGAATGCACTCCACAACTCTTCAGAATTTCCCAAAACACACAAACCCCAAAAATCCCCACACAGCCTGTTCAAAAACTCCTCAGCGACCCTTTCATCCCTGAGCTTGCCAACATCCAGCCAAGGCTGGGATGGTACCATTCTCCTGGATTTAAGCAGCAACTTCAGAGTTGCTACAACAAGCCTGTGGTCAGTATTGAGGAACTGAGCACTCCGGTTGACCCTGCAGTTCTGGATCATCCTCCAGCGACCATCAACGAGCACATGGTCAATCTCCTTTGCCACACCACCAGTGTTGGAATACAAAGTCCAGCGATGAGCCTGTGGGCGCTGAAACCATGAACCAGCCACCCTAATTCCATGACTTCTTGCAAAGTCAAGGAACTTACTGCTATTCTGGTTCACAGTTCCAGATCCATGGGGACCAACATGTCTCGTAACCATCCCTGTCAGTACCAGTCGATGCATTGAAATCACCTAAGACTTCACACCTAATTCCCCTGAATCCCAGAGAATCTAAAGCTTTAAACATTACTGGAATCTCCTGCGATGAAGCAGCTTCACAAGATTTGATGTCTTCACATCATGAACATGTCATTGTCCTCTCTGCTTTTGGCGCCTCTCATCTGGTATAACTACCTCTGCTCTCTCAACACTCTAACCCTTTCCAGCTGCACCATGGGTTCTACCAGTTACTCCCTCCTGGTTATCATCCCAAAATCAAGGCCAACTGCACCAACGCCCTTTCTCTTCATCCTCTTTTCTCCTGTTTGTGGAACTGTCTTCCTGAGCATGTACAATCACACTCTTACTTACCTCCAGGGATCCAAGTTGGCTGTACACCAGAAACTCAGGTCATCCACTATCCTTACCCTACATGTTCTGTCCCCATTAACTCTTCCTCTTGTTTGTTGGTTTCCTCCCCTTTTCTCTCGTATCTTTGGTTATTGCATACACTTAGGGCAGGCATGAGAATACCCTAGAGGTATGCACATTCGCCTTTCAAGCTGTCGAGCTTGGGTTAGACTCTCAACCCAGCTGTAAACCGTCGTCCTCGTATTTCACAGCTAGGGCGATTCATCAAGGACGTTAAGCTTGGTGTCCCTTCTGCTGGCATAAGTTAGTGCACAAAATGGAAGACCGAGTTGACGGTATCCTTCGCGAAGACCAACACCATGAAGAAATTGCAAATTCCTGTTCTAACTTACAGGGTGCACTGCATAAACGGCACAGTCGCACGTTCTCCCAGAAAATTATGCTACCCCGAGTATGATGCTGGTACCCCGAATTATGACACCCCGAGTCATGTGCTGTGTACTAAAGAAGAAAAAGAAGAAGACCCCCATACTGCCTCGCTGTCAGTTCATTGCCTTTTTTGCTATCCGTCTCCTCAGCCTTTCATGCACTTAAATTTCTACATGAGGGAGTTAAAGACAGGCCATGTTTGGTTTTAACCTGTTATCAGGTTTAAGGAGAATAATCCAATTCAACTCAGCTGTTTGTCACTGAGGATGTACGTGTATCCTGTATTGTACCTGCCATCATCTTTGACTTCCACAAGTGCACAATGTCCTGCTTTCCTGGGTATTGAGACTCCGATCGAGTCATTGAACCCACTGGGATGAACTAATGACGCATTGATGAATTTGTGAATAGTGGTGACAGTTTCCTCAAATAGCACAATGGAAGGCCTTTGGTTACTTCCAGGGAGGGTGAAAGTCATTGCTGGACAGTTCTTCGGTGGTGGTGGTGGTGGTGGTGGTGACGAGCGTTTTGAAGCCGTGCGGATTTCCTGGTCATTTTGTGACGTTCAAGTGTACAATTACCTGATTTTCCAACATCATTACAAGAATAATGATTTCATTATTACGAAAGGCTTTCTCTCATGGCAATCCGGATGCTAATTTCTCAACTACGTAAGTCGTTGTTTGATTATGATGTTGAGGGGGGGGGGGGAATGACGCAGGGCAATTGTTACAGAACTTTGGCATGACCTCTGTATGACCGTGAAGAAGAGGTAAAAGACTTGCTATAAGTGCTCACTTTGGTGTACTCAAGGTTTTATGAAAAGTCTTTGAACCCATTGGCATCTCATTATGTCACATCTCATTTTGGGCTGGTGCGATGTCCTAGACTGCCGAAAGGTACGCACACTTGCTTCTAAGCTGTCTTGCCTGAGTTTGAATCCCAACCTCTCACAGGCAGAGTGACTCATGAATGGGTGTGCCGTCCCTCGGATGGTCGTTAAACTAGGCTGGCATTGATAGTTGATGGACGGGGAAAATCCCATGGCGTCCTTCGCAAAGAGTCGGTGAGCTATCGCCAGCACCCTGAACAAATTACAAGTTCCTGCTCGAAGCTACAGGGGCACTGCATCAGCGGCATAGCTGCGCTCCCAGCAATAATGCAACCAGCAGCCACAGGCTACAAATACAAAATGAAATGAAAATCCCATGTCTGTTTGTGATACGTGATCAAAGGATTTCACCCATTTGTAGCCGTGACAACCGCACACATTGATTGTTTCAACGGAATTGCTTTACCTTGTATCAATGTGCACTTGGCACACTTATCTAGGCCAAATTCCATTTACATGTCTTTGGAGTACCGTTTCACAAATTTGAGTTGTTCTGCCAATTTTTCGTCATTCGGTGCAAAGAGTTTTAAATCATCCATGCACAGTTGATGTTGTACCTTTCCTGTCTCTTTGGACGTTCTCTTATTGGACGTTGGTGTGTATCTGTGTCTTTGCTCATTAATGAGGTTGCTCGGTGGGTTCAGGGCCAGGCAAAACAGGAGGGACGAAAGGCTGTCATCCCGGGAGATCCCGCATCGTACCTTCACTCCTGGTGTTTCGATCTTTCCTTCGGAGCGTTGCGGTATCAATGTGGTACTCCATATCTCCATTGCTTTATCAATTTGTTTGATTATTTGGGAGTTGATGTTGTACAATTGCTTGCATTTTATAATCCATGAATGCAGGACACTATCAAAAGCTTTTTTGTTGTCGATCCATGCTGTGGACAATTTACTTCTTCTCGTTTTACAGTTTTTGAGTATAGCCTTGTTTAGTAGTAGGTGATCCATTGTTCCGTGGCATCCTTTCTTACATCCCTTCTCTTCTGTTCTGCCTCTCGGTCTCCTTGTTGTGTTAAGTGATGGTGCATCATTTCTGTGATGATTACTGTCAGAAGATTGTATGTTGTTGGTCAGCATGTTATTGGTCTATACTTGAGGTAATTGTGTTTCTTCAGATTTTGGGATGACAAATAAAGGGCAAAGTCACAGTAAGTACATATAGACCTTATCGGCCGTTCATCATCTCGAGACAGCTGGAGTTTTTTTAATTGCTTCCGGGTTTCTTTATTTATTTTCCATTGGAGCGGACAGTGTGTCTGTCCGCCTGTCCAAGCCACAACTCTTATTACCATTTGAGCTTATATCATCAAATTTTCAACAAACCTTTATAATGAGAATATGAAGAACACTAATTAATGGAATTTAGTTGTTTTTTTTAAAAATCTGTTTTCATCAGGTTTCTTTTCAGTCCAAAGTGGACATGGACGGACTTTGCATTTTTTTCCTCGAGTTTTTTAATGCATTGGATTTTTTTTTTATGCAATTAACACATGAAATTATTATTTGTGCCTGTTGTTTTTGGCCTTAAAAACAGTAAGTTACCTATTTGGAATGATTTTATTTGACTGCCAATTACCTTAATCTGTGTGAATGCACACTGGAAGAGATTCCGTACATTTTGTCCAATTTATACCAAAGTACTGCTAAACTGCAAGTTTGTGTTCAAAGTACAAAATTCATTCGAAATCAAGTCATTCCTTGATCATAGACTGATGTCTATCAGACAGACAGACAGACATAATGAACCAATTGCTTAACTCCGTTTTGTGATATGCACATCATGCTTGGGGTAATAATAGTGGGCCGCTTTCCTATATCTCGAACCTTCTCTTATCCCTTTATTTTTCATTCCCCACCACCCACAACCCACCTCAAGCCCCCAACCCAACCCAACCCAACTCCACAGGGCTGATGACCAAAACTATCCCACTCCACCCTCTCGCCGTCCCCTTCAACTCAAGAGCAGGTTAAACCATTAAAGAGCTCACCAACTAAGTGAGAAGTTCAGGACCCACCACCAAAGAAACAGCAGTGGGATTTCAACCCAGACCTTTCTAGTTGCTATGCACTTCCTCTGAGCACTGACGCGAGTGCACCAATTACCCGGAGGGATAGCACGGCAAAAAAACTTTATGGACAACACTATGTCCCGTCTATAGTTTAACAGGTGAAACCAACGTACGACACGAAACAGAAGGATATTTAATAATAATTTATAAATTCCGACTGTCTACCTTTCAAACACTAATACCATTTAATAACTTCCCATCACAATGAATTTAAAAGAAACGCTCAATGATTTTAAAACTCCACAAAGTTACACATGACAGGTTTCAATGCAGTTTTGAATTAACTCACGACTTTCAAGTCAGCAACTTATCTCATGTACCCAGTTTAAAACCCCAGCAGGATTCAAATTGATGTCATAGTCAGTTGTGGTCATGTTTGAAGCAAAGCTGTCTTGCCCCGATGAGTGTGCACAGATTGAAGTCCGACAGGCCAGTCACATTGCAAGTCTCCAGAGGGTGACCTTCATATCACCAAAGCAAGCAGATGAATCCGAGTCCACCACTCACCTCTAAGGACCACACTGCAGACCGACAGTGCTGTGGAGTGAGGAAGAGAACACTGGCCCTTTGCCTTTTCAATTTGACCAGAGAGGAATTGCCTGCTTGAATGTCGTCTCCAAGACACCAGCAAGGCAGTCGAGGTTCGCCGAGAACCCAACCTGCCAGCAGATAAGATTGACCAGCATCTGCAGAGGTGGAGCTGGTTATTGAGTCAGGGCTTTGGAGTTTTTTTTTGTTGTTTTTTGTATACCTTGTCGAGGCTCGTATGAGAGCTAACACACAACTCACAGCAAGGGGTCATGAGACAAGAGGGGTGGGAGTGGAAGGGACAAAACAGTGGGGAACAGACACATTAGGTGAACTGTGGAAGGGAGAGGGATGGGGATGGGACGGGGAACATGGCGAAGAGAAGATGGACATGACAGGGACTTTCAGGAAGGAAAGCAAGGGAATTGAAGGAAGTGGGCTTGGGTGGATTATCGGGGGTAGAAAAGATCGAGGATGTGGATGGGGGAAGATAAGAGGTGGTGGTGAACAGCTGTTTTGAAAGCCTGGAGGGAAGAATGGGAAAGAATAGAGTGAGGAAGTTTATTCCAAAGGCGGGAAAAAAGAGGAATGAAAGAGTGAAGATGAGCAGTGATTCATGATTTTGGTAGTTTTACCAGAATGGGGTTGTTGGCGGACCTTGAGCGCCCTGTGGAAATGTGGTGGGGACAAATCGCAGAGAGAGCAGGGGGGGGGGGCAAGGCTGGAGAGGAGTCGGTAGAAGACAGAAAGACCACCGACCAACCGGCGGTGAGAGAGTGAGAGGCCCAAAGACTCAGCTTCATTGCGGGAGATGCTGATGATCCTAAATGCCCTGGTTTCGACAGCGTGAAGCCGAGAAAGGTGGGAGGCAGGAGCACCAGCCTAGAGGGGAGAGCAGTACTCCATCAGGCTACGGACAAAAGCTTTGTAAGTGGTCAGGAGCTCAAGAGGGTCGAGGAAGGACTTTGCACGACAGAGGATTCCCAGTCGGCGACTGGCTTTTGAGGCGAGGTTGGAAATGTGACTTTCCCAGGAAAGGTCATGGCAGATAGTTAGACCCAGAAGCTTGAAAGAAAAGACTTCTTCCAGAGGATTGTTGAGAAAGTGGATGGGGGGGGGGGGGTTTCTAAACGGTCCTTTCGAAGAGACATAGTGAGAGTGTGAGATTTGTCTGGATTGAAAGACATGTTCCACGTGTTGGACCAGTTTGTGATTTTATCCAGATCTGCAGTGAGCGAAGAAGCTGCTGCTTTATGGTCTGAGGGATGACAGATGGTACGGCAGAGGGTGGAGTCGTCGGCAAAGAGAAATAGAGGATTTTCCAGAGAGTCCGAGAGATCATTGATGAAAACCAGAAAAAGAACAGGTCCCAGAACGCTACCTTGAGGAACTCCAGCCTGCACAGGAAGAGGAGATGAAAGAACTGAATGAAAGAGTTGCTGAATGAAAGAGTTGAAGAGATGAAAGAGTTGCTGAACCAGTCGTGGTTAGCATGAAACGCTCTCAAAATGCTCTTTGCTGTTTGAGCCTAGTTTTAAAATAAACTTGGCCACAGGACATGCCACAGCTGGTCCTTCTCTCACAGGTCACATTGTGTTCTCCTACTTTTTGACACCCGATTGACTATTTCATGGTCGTGTGGCACAAAGTCACTTCGAAGCCTGCCGTTGAGGTGTCTACATGCCTTGGTGTCTTCAAACACTCTCTCTCAATAATAACTTTCTCCCAATCTGTTTCTCTTTCATGTGGAAGTATAGTTTGGACACATTAGTCTAAACACAGCTTTATCTTGAGTGATTTGGCCGGACACTTGGACATTACTCAGCCCAGCACTACAGCCTGTAACTGCACAAATGCCCTTTTATCACAATACTTACCAGAGAGTACATTCGTACTCTCTATGTAGAGTTTAATTTTGGTTGCCTTTTACCACAGTATATACCTTAACATTTTCAATTATGCGGTCTGTATTATATATCCGGAACATGGTGAAGAACCAAGTCTTCAAACTCTCACCCCTCGAGCAATTTATTTTTCAATCAAATACCGTTGAATACTTCAATCGATGTATATAAGAGAGATGTTTGTCTGTCTGTGTGGGTCGCCATTTTTCTCAGAGATAGCCAAACGGATCTTTGTCAAACTGTCACAGGTTAATCAGTGAGTGCAGAGTGTTTTAGGCAACAACAACAAAAATAATTGAAAATTTGAAAACAAGTTGGATTTCTTTTGGATTTTTTTTTTCAAACGCTCGATTGTGCCTAAGCCTTTGTAGCTATGTGAAAGCTAATATTAAATGATCCTCGACCCCATTCCTTAGTGGGTGCAGGGAAGTGTTTTAGACTGCCATAAAAAACATTTGATTTCTTCAAAATGCCAACAGGATCAGAACAGCACCGGGTACCCACTGAGCAATACTGGTTACTCCTGCTAGTAAAGTAGGCCATGAGCCAATGTGGTGGGTCGGTATCAGTCTGAGGGAGCAAGGCTAATTGTGATTTTTAAAAATATATATATTTTTTTTTAGCAAGGCTGGGGTCACGAGAGATGGAAAATACGTGATAGCAGTGTGTAGCTCTTTCCCTTCTTTGTTTTATCACCCCATACACAACCCTACCCCAAAGGTCGCCAGTTGCCAGACTTTTCACCCAAAATGTATAGTCATTGTCAGTCTCATGAGCATGTATGCCGATATAGCATGTGACACAGTCAGCACGTTTGCAGGCAAAAGGAAACTAAGAGCACTCAAAATCATCAGTACCAACAACGTGATGCAAAACACCTTCGCCCATTTGGGAAAGGAACGGTATGTTAATTATGACCTTCATGGATAAGTTGGAGAAATTCACATGCCTCCTGTATGGAGCTAAATCTGATGCAACAAAAGTGAATGGTTTGAGATATCACCTATTTTTTGCCAAAAAAGCTGAGATTGAGAGTCACAAACTGCCACCTTGCAAAGATTGTTTACACAGGCATGCACACACAATGGGCCAACCATCAAACTGCCATTCTGGAAGAGGAGTCTGCAGAGGAACCCAGAGGAACCTACTCCCATCGGGAGAGGCTGGTGCTGGGAGACCCAGGATGGACATGTACAGCTGGCAGTAGACTGGATGGACGGACAAACTGCACCTCCAGCTGTGCTTGCGCTACTGGCTTGTACTTGTCCCAAAAGGTGGAAGCTTCCCAAGTGAGTATGCATGGCCAGTGGCCTCAAGTGCACGGACATGTGCAAACTCAGCACCTGTGAAAATCAGCAAACACCTGTCGAGAGTGATGACAGTTCTGCCGAAGGTGAGTCATGTGACGGAGGATGATGACTGAGCCATTCCTTCAAGTATACTGTATCAAGAACAATTTGCATGATTATGCTTCACACACAGGATATGATTTATCCTTTGTGTTCATAAGAACTTCTGTGACTTACACACCTTGACTTGTGTGAAAGCATGTATTGTGTCGAACAGTACTGAAAATCAGGATAAACGTCACTTTTACATGTACATATATAACCATACAATTGATGCTTCTGCAAGAAATAGTGTAAATGTAGTATGGATCCACTGTATGTCTTAAAATAGATTATATTTCATCCAGAAGGAGTTTGTGTATGATTTACCGATTGCAATATGATTCTCTGGCACAAATTAATGAAATAATAAGAATAAGTGCTGACCTACAACTAGGTAGGCAGGCCTTGTGGCTATTATTGTCAACACTACTGATTGTGTTGGAACCAGTTGGACTGTGATTGCATTTGATTGATTGGGACTGATGTTGAGTCACGGGTGGTATGGTCGGTGTTTGAGCGAGTATGACGAGTTGGGCTCTTTTTATGTCAAGCCTGCACCAACACAGGCCGTCGTCGTTTCCGACAATCATCATGCAAATTTCAAAAATGTTTAATTGACTCTGTTGCCATTGCCTAATTATTCTGAGGTAGGCCTTTAGTGAATTAATTCACACAATATACATAACACCAGGAATGGCCTTCTCTGCATAAGAGTTTGGGGATGCGGTTTGATTGCAGAGTTGGGGAATGCGGTTTGGGTGCGAAATTAGGGAATGCGGTTTGGGTGCGAAATTAGGGAATGCGGTTTGGGTGCGGAGTTGGGAATACGGTTTGGGTGTGGAGTTGGGGAATGCGGTTTGGGTGTGAAGTTGGGGAATGCGGTTTGGGTGTGAAGTTGGGGAATGCGGTTTGGGTGTGGAGTTGGGGAATGCGGTTTGGGTGTGGCGTTGGGGAATGTGGTTTGTTCCTTGAACATTTCAGATTTTTTGCCTCCTCCCTTATTCCTCAGCTGAGTATTTTGAAACTGATCATCAGAGATGACCGTCAGAGCTGCTCGGATATATTATTTAATTAGCAATTTTTTGATGGCTTCCCATCGAGATATATATATATATATATGTATATGTATATATATATATATATATGTATATGTATATGTATATATATATATATATATATATATATGTATATGTATATATATATATATATGTATATGTATATGTATATATATATATATATATATATATATGTATATGTATATATATATATATATGTATATGTATATGTATATATATATATATGTATATGTATATGTATATATATATGTATATGTATATATATATATATATATATATATATATATGTATATATATATATATATATGTATATGTATATATATATATATACCAGGATATATGTATATATATACCAGTATATATATAACTAGAATGCACTACCGAGTGCATTCTAGTTACCTCCGCCACCGAAGGTGCATGTAGGTTATGTTTTCACCACTGTCTGTCTGTCTGTGAGCACGATATCTTAAAAAGTTATGGATAAAAAATTCGGACAAAACTTTGACAGGCTCGAGTTTGTGACAACTTTTTTGACGAGGATGAATTGGTTAGATTTTGGTGAAGATACGAATCTGAGAATTTTTACTTTTTATTTTATTTTTTAAAGTGATTTTTCACCATTGAGAGATAGGACCAAAAACAACACATAGCATGATGTCTCAAAATGTTGTGGACACATTCGGATGAAACTTGGTGAATGAAATGGTTAAGTGACAAGAACAAGCCGATTTGATTTTGGAGTTCTGGATCCAGATCTGGCCTATCGGTGGGATACAAAATGTAACATGTTCAGTCTGGCGAAGGTACGGGCTCTATCGAGTTTCATTTTAGTTTGTTTCTGTGCTGACGCTTGTATTATGCAAATGAAAGATCCAAAGACACAATCTCAATACATTGTTCTTCCTTTTACCTGCCAGCTTGATGAACCTGAATGTCATGATCTTGGTGCAGACTTCAACCAATGGCCGGATGCCCTCTCAATGCCATCACATCCCGTTTCCGATTAGTTCTCGCACTCACTTTTGGCCTGGGAACCAGGAGTCCCAGTGCAGGAAGAGTATAATCTACTTGAAAAGGAAATCAAGTGTGGGAAAAGGTAAACTGCTCGGCACCATTACCATCGTGGACGTCATAACTGTATTGGTCCCAAAACTCCCAAGGAATTACGGAGAGTTTCTCATTTCGCCTCATCCGTATGCTTCCAACAAATAAATCAGTTTCATGAAACTTTTTTCCCGAAAGGAAAAACCGGGAGCAAATGAATATCCAAGTCGTTTTAAAATGAGAAAATGAAAGGACAAAAGTTGATGGGATTAGACACGATATGTCCAGGAGAGAAATTGTGCCAGAACAAAGGTAATTGAGAGAGATTAGAGGATGAGAGCAAAATTATGTGGATGGAATATTACAAGAGATTCATTACCATTCCGTAGCCACAAATAAGACTGAGCGACCTGATGTGCGACTCTGAAATGAAAAAGGCACGTTTTATTTATTGTTGAACCATTCGAGGAAGGGAACAGGTGTGTCGTAGCAGCACCTGGCACATCCGTGAGGTTAATCACAATAACTGGAATACCTAGACTGAAGATGCATGCAATTCGGTTCATGGGTTCGTCACACTCAAAATGATGGAAGAATACAACTTTTATTTCATAACTTCATAACAATGTATTTATTGAGGGAGGACCAATCCCTCACTGGGTGGAATTGGAATGAGGACTTCTCGTGCAGAGGGAACAGAAGTCTTTCACAAGTTCACAACAAATGACGAGTATTGTTTGTCATGAATGAAAACCCACACAGAGGAAGGTGGGGTTAGATTCCACCCCCACCTCTTACATCCAAACTCCTGATATGGTAAGGGGTAACTCTCAAATATCTAACTATAACAATATAATCCACAGCTGTTAGGATATACTGATTCGGACATTATTTTGTCTGGACATTAGGATATCTTTTGAGTCTACAACCAGTCCAGATGGCATCAGCCCCACATGTCCTAAAAAACCTGCTCTGCTGCTCTTGCTCACCCTCTCTCTGTTCTACTCACCCTCTCATTTGCTCAAGGTCATCTGCCATCTGCTTGGAAATCTGCTAACATTACCATTCTGAATAAAAACAGTGCAAAAACAGATCCCTGCAACTACAGACAAATCAGCCTTCTCCCAATCATCAGCAAGGTTATGGAATCCATCATCACTTCCGACATTAAAATTTTCCTCTTCTTCAATGGCTTGATTTCTGATCATAAATTTGGTTTCAGACCAGGTCACTCTACCCTGGGCATGCTGCTTCTGCTCTCCCAACAATAGATGGAGATCCTGAATGCCAGACATGAGATAAGAGCCATATCCGTAGACATATCACGTGCTTTTGACACTGTCTGGCACCCCGCCCTGCTCAGCAAACTCTCTTCTTATGGTATCCAAGGCCATCTCCACTCATGGCTCACAGACTTCCTCTACTGTCGCAGTCAACGTGTGGTCCAAAATGGAGTTCTTTCATCCTCTCTTCCTGTCCAGGCTGGAGTTCCTTAAAGCAGTGTTTTGGGCCCTGTTCTTTTTCTGGTTTTAATCAACGATTTCTCCGACTCTGGAAAATCCTCTTTATCTCTTTGCTGATGACTCCGCCCTCTGCCGTACCATCTGCCGTCTCTCAGATCAGCAAGCAGCAGCCTTTTCACTCTCTGCAGATCTGGATAAAATAACAACCTGGTCCAACACGTGGAACATGTCTTTCAATCCGTACAAATCTCGCACTATCACTATGTCTCTCCAAAAGGACCATCTGGAAACCGAAAGGACTCCCCCCCCCCCAATCTCCTTTCTCAACAATACTCTAGAAGAAGTCCTTTCATTCAAGCTTCTGGTCTTACTATCAGCCATGATCTTTCCTGTGAAAGCCACATTTCCAAGCTGGCCTCCAAAGTCAGTCACTGACTGGACATTCTCTGTCGTGCATCATCCTTCCTTGGCACACATGAGCTCCTGACCACATTCAAAGCTTTCACCCACAGCCTGATGGAGTACTGCTCTCCTCTCTGGGCTGGTGCTCCCACCTCTCACCTTTCTCGGCTTCACGCTGTGGAAACCAAGGCATTTAGGATCATTGGTATCTCCCGTGATGACGCTGAGTGTTTGGGTCTCTCACTCTCTCACTGCAAGCAGGTCAGTGGTCTTTCTGTTGTGTACTGTCTCCTCTCCAGCCTCAGCTCCCCACCCCCACCCCCTTGCTCTGTCTGTGATCTGTCCCCCCAATATTTCTGCAGGGCGCTGAAGTTCCATCAGGAATCCCCTTCTGGTAAAACTACCAAAATCAAGAATCACTGCTCACCCTCACTCTTTCATTCCTCTTTTTTCCCCACCTTTGGAACAAACTCCCACACTCTCTTCAATCCCACTCTTCCCTCCAAGTCTTCAAAACATCTGTTTACTAGTATCTCTTATCTTCCCCCATGCAAAACCGTGATCTCTTCTACCCCCGTTAATATGCCCTAATCCCACCTCGTTCAAATTACCTGCTTTCCTTCCTGAAAGTCCTTGTAGTGTCCATCTTGTTTACCGTGTGTACCCCACCCCATCCCTCTACCTTCCACAGATCTCCTAAAGTCTCTGTTCCCCACCGTTTTGTGCTTCCCTCTCCCGCCCCTCTTGTCTCCTGCTCCCCTTGTTATACGTTCTGTGTGTGAGCTCTTATATGAGCCTCGACATTGTATATTAAAAAACAAAACAAGCCTGTTACCTTGTTGAGTTTCTGGGACTCTTTCTAAAGGTTCCCCCACGTTATGCAATGTCTTTCTGTGGCGTGGGATTGGGGGGAGGGGTGTTGCCCCACATTTCTCAAAACAAGTAATATCTTTTCTACAGATAGTTTTTGTATCTATTTTGCATTGATTCTGAGATGTGGAGCAAGCATTATACTCAAAGTGTATAGAATCACAATAACTCGAATCATGAGGTCAAAAACAAACGGTGAACTTGAGTGTGGGTGATGAGTTTTCAAACCCCTGGCAGAATGAACAGGAATCATCTTTGTCTGATTACTGTACTTTTTATCTCCCATTCCCTTCCGAAACCACCCCTTTAAAGAAGCAGCATTGGCCCATGATGGCGTGGTTATGGGATACCATGAACAGCATCATGTGATCAAACACCACCACCACCTTCTCCTCTGTCAGAAGGTATGCTAAGTTAAAATGTCCACCCCTAATGTACACCATCTTGTTTTCTTTCACAAATAAAACATTCAACAATCTTTGTTGGCAATCTTATCCGAGTCACATCTTTCTCTGGAATGGAACCAATTAACCTTCCCGTTTAGGCCTCGGTCTCATGGAAATGCCATGGTGGTCCCATGGCTCTGTGTGCATGGACTACAAATTGTATTAGAATATACATTTCGTAACTTTTGAACTTGAAAACACTGCGAATTTGACTGTATACAACAAATATTGCATACAACAAAGCTGTAATCAGTCCACCCTGTGCAGTGGATCACAACACCACCCCATATTAAATAGAGATTGTTTTAATATTTCAAGAACATTTCACCTATTTAAGGAATTCTAAACTTCTGATGTGAAGCAACTTATTAACCCATCCATGGTTAAAATGTCAGCAAAATCCATCATGGCAAAGGTGTCCTGGCTTAGTGTCTTTTGTCCTCCATTGATAATTTAATTGTGATGTCATTCCACACCTGTTTGCTTTGCTGTTAAATGTGTGGAGATGACTTCTAAAACTCTCTCAAAGTATTTTCCGTTTGATGAATTAGGTCGACTCTCAAACTAGCCTACCTACAAACTAGCCTACTAGTAGGCTAGTTTGAGAGAGTAGACCTAATTCATCAAACGGAAAATACTTTGAGAGAGTTTTAGAAGTCATCTCCACACATTTAACAGCAAAGCAAACAGCAGGGTGAAGCAATTGGTTCATTGTGTCTTTCAGTCTGTCTGTAAAGTGCACACCTCAGTCCATGATTGAGGAACTACTTCATTTCAATTGAATGTTATATTTTGAACATTGTGGAACATGAATGAGAACATTAATTGGAACACGAACGTGCAGTTTAGCAGAACTGACGGACAACGATATTTGTGGTTTCGGTATTTGCGGACCTTGTGTATTCTTGATTCATAAAATGTGACCTGCTCCTACATCCGCGGCCTGTGCTTCGCATATTAGAGGGTTTTTTTTCGCGTTTATTTGTGTTTTTTTCGTGGGTATATTCACAGATTTTTTTCGTGGGTGTATTCACGGTTTGTCATGGGTGTTTTCGCGTTTTTTTCGTTTTTCCATATTCGTATATTCATATTCGCGTTTTTTTCGTTTTTTCCATATTCGTATATTCATATTCGCGTTTTTTGGGGGGTTTTTTTGCGGGTGTATTCATGTTTGTTTGGTTTTTTTTTTGCTTCTTCGTCAGCGTATTTGCAGTTTTTTTCTGCTTTTTTTGCAGGCATATTGATGGTTTTTATTCGCAGGTGTATTCGTTGTTTTTTTCCCGCTTTTTCGCCGGTATATTTGCAGTGTTTTCCACTCTTTTGCAGGCATGCTGAGTGTTTTTTCACGGCTGTATTCGCGATTTTTTTTTTAAATTGTTTTCTGTTTTTTGGCGGGTGTAATTCATGCTTTTTCCTTGCCTTTTCACAGGCATATTCTCTATTTATTTTTTTTTTCACAGGTGTATTCACGGGTTTTTTCATCTTTTTCCCCGGCATATCCGTGTTTTTTTTCTTATTTTTTTCACAGGCGTATGCGCCTTGTTTTCGTGGGCGTATTCACAGTTTTTCACGGGTGTATTCGCGGTTTTTCACAGGCGTATTTGCGGTTTTTCACGGACGTATTTGCGGTTTTTCACAGGCGTATTCGCGGTTTTTCACAGGCGTATTTGCGGTTTTTCACGTGCGTATTCGCGGTTTTTCATGGGCGTATTCGCGGTTTTTCATGGGCGTATTCGCGGTTTTTCATGGGCGTATTCGCGGTTTTTCATGGGCGTATTCGCGGTTTTTCATGGGCGTATTCGCGGTTTTTCATGGGCGTATTCGCGATTTTTCACGGGCGTATTCGCGGTTTTTCACGGGCGTATTCACGGTTTTTCACGGGCGTATTCACGGTTTTTCACGGGCGTATTCGCGGTTTTTCACGGGCGTATTCGCGGTTTTTCACGGGCGTATTCGCGGTTTTTCACGGGCGTATTCGCGGTTTTTCACGGGCGTATTCATGGTTTTTTTTGTGGGTATACAGTCATCCCCCATTTATCGCGAGGGTTACGTTCCAAACCCCTCCCCCCCCCCCACGAGAAGTGAAAATCCGCGATGAATGGACGCCTCCCCAAAAAATGCCTATTTTTTTTATAAACGCGGTGTATAAACACGATTGGGTTTTATTTATATCGAGTGATTATTAAATGCTGGGTGGTGTGTAAACACGATTTTTGTTTGATTTATATCGAGTGATTATTAAACGCTGGGCGGTGTGTAAACACGATTGGGTTTTATTTATATCGAGTGATTATTAAACGCTGGGTGGTGTATAAACACGATTGGGTTTGATTTATATCGAGTGATTATTAAACGCTGGGTGGTGTATTAACACGATTGGGTTTTATTTATATCGAGTGATTATTAAATGCTGGGCGGTGTGTAAACACGATTGGGTTTGATTTATATCGAGTGAATATAAACCTTCCTCTGGCGCTTTGGTTCCTTGCCAGAAGCCTTAGAACGTGCATGGTGTTTGGGCGGCATCGTAGGGCTTGGAGAAAAAAACGTAGAAAATATTCGAAGTTCACAAGCAAAACTTTGTCTCGTGCGTTGTGTGACTGGTCGAGCGCCACTCGTTATAATTTATTGCTTAAATAATTTATATTTTATATATTATTACCGCGATATACTGGGGGAATTCACAGAAAAAATTAGGTAGGTTCCAAGGGAAAAACCGTGATGAACCGGGGGCGCGATAGGTGAACCGCGATTTAGCGGGGGATTACTGTATTCACAGTTTTTCACGGGATTTCAATTTTTCCCCTGATGAATCATGAACCGCCGGGAACCTATGCCCCTTTCTCGCATTGAAGCAATGCCCCAACAGTCATGGATTCCACGTTCGCATCATTTTTCAGGAACATATTCCCTGCGAATGTTGGGGTCCGACAGTACTTTGGCTCCAAATTTGACAAAATGTCCAGAAACTCATCCCGAACAAGCATGCGTACAGAGGAGGAAGGTAATTTTCTTTAGTTTGTCTGCCTGTCTGGCAGTCAAACAAAATTGCCATACCAGAAACTTACTGTTTATAAGGACGACATAAGGTCACAAACACCAAGCACGACAAACTAATGTAATGTGTTCAATAAGGTGGTGTAAAAGACTCTGCATCAATGGCGATAAACGACTGGAATTTCTTTTTCTACAGCCTTTAAAATCTTAATTTTATTTTTATTGAATTATTCACTACAACACAAGAAGACAAATCGCGTAAATGGAACTTTCAAAACCCTTCCGTTTAGCAGTACCTGGGCAAAATGTCATTTTACACCATCTCAACCAATCAAATGTGATTGGACAAAATACTGTATATATAGATTGTGCTTGGAAATGCAAACCAAGAGTATTATATAAAAGATGCTTAACATGTCCTTTTTCTCAAGACTGTGCAGGGTCAGGTGTTCTATAAACCCTCCAGTTTTTGTATATTATATTGCTCGTTTCTCTTCTCCTCTAAAATAGCAGAGTGCCGGTGAATGGCCCAATGTAGTGATGTCACGGAAAACTGTCAATTTGTTGTT
>NC_140963.1:136614118-136616618 GCF_056783735.1 Eptatretus burgeri
CTTCGAGGCGCT
The DNA here is from genome assembly GCF_056783735.1 of Eptatretus burgeri. Classification (NCBI taxonomy): domain Eukaryota; kingdom Metazoa; phylum Chordata; class Myxini; order Myxiniformes; family Myxinidae; genus Eptatretus; species Eptatretus burgeri. Next base: position 136,614,131 of record NC_140963.1, read on the forward strand.
TCGAGAAAGGTCTCGAAGAGGGGCATTCCTCCTCCCTGGCCGCATCACACCACGCATCCACCAATCGGGCGCCAGCTGCCCCACCCCGCTTCTCCTCCCTCACACCAAGCGCGGAGAAGAATGGCGCGAAAAACAGGCGGAAAAAGCCCACCGAGCGTCCTCGTTGGTTTTTGTTTGAAATAAAAGATAGAAAAAGAAAAACGACTAACTCAAAGCGTCGCAGCCCGAATGAATCACATTATTTCCCTCAAAACAACAGGTTTGGGGCTAACTACACATGTACTGAAGAGATATCTCACCTAAGGGACCTGGATGGTGGTTTGCGAATTTCCACAGCCGTAACAATATGTATATAAATAATATGTGTGTGTTCAAAAAGTGTGTTGTGTTCAAAAAGTATCCAACCTTAATTTTTCGTGCGTAAACAAATGAAGCTAGGGAGGCGTGGTTTGGTGCACGTATGTAGGCGATCCTAATCCGTATGCGTGAATATTTTCCCGCCTGCAGAAGCTGTCAGTCGCCGACAGACCGCCGATGAGTGAGGAAGTGGAAGTGAGCGCCGTTGGATTTTCGTTTTTGACGAAATGACAGAAAAACTTGAACAACGCTACTGCATCAAATTTTGTGTAAAACTTGGCGATTCCCAAGTGGAAACAATCCGCAAGATTCAACAGGCCTTTGGGAACGAAGCAATGGGCACCACACAGATAAAAGAGTGCTACAACGGCTTCAAAGATGGTCGCACATCAGTGGAAAGTGAAGCTCGTTCTGGTAGGCCCTCAGCATCCCGAAATGAGATCGTCATTGATCAAGTGAGGACCTTGCTGATGCAGGATCGTGGAATCACGATCAGAGAACTTGCAGACGAGGCGGGCGTCAGCATTGGATCCGTTCATTCCATTGTGACTGAGGATTTTGGCTGAAGGAGAATCTCAGCAAAGTTTGTGCCAAAGCTGCAACGATCGAGCAGAAGCAACTCCATTTGGAGATCGCACAGGACATGCTGGAGACTGTGAACAGCGATCCCAACTTCTTCAACACGGTGATCACTGGCGATGAGACCTTTGTTTATGGGTACGACCCAGAAACCAAGTTCCATCATCACAATGGAAGCATCCAACATCCCCGAGGCCAAAAAAGGCAAGGAAGGTCCGCAGCAATGTCAAAGTCATGCTGACAGTCTTCTTTGACTCCAGTGGCGTGGTTCATCACGAGTACGCACCACACGGCACAACCATCACCAAAGAGTACTACCAAGAAGTACTGCATCGCCTTTGTGACGCTGTGCGATGCAAACGGCCAGACCTGTGGGCAGCGGTCAATTGGCAGCTCCATCACGATAACGCACCCGCCCATTCTTCACATATGATACAGAGTTTCCTGGCCAAACACAACACACCTGTGCTTAGTCAGGCTCCCTACTCTCCCGACATGGCTCCGTGTGACTTCTGGCTTTTCCCCAAGCTGAAAATGCCCCTGAAAGGGACCAGATTTCAGTCCAGAGAAGACATCATGCGGAATGCAACGGACCAGCTGCGTACCATCCCAAAAGAGGCGTTCCAGCGCTGCTTCCGACAGTGGCAGAATCGTTGGGAGAAGTGCGTGGCAGCTCAAGGGGACTACTTTGAAGGGGACTACTCAAGGGGACTACTTTGAAGTGTGAGTTTGTTGTATCTGGATAAGAGTATTTTTTTTGAACAAAGGTCGGATACTTTTTGAACACACCTCGTGTATATATATATATATATATATATATATATATATATATATATATATATATATATATATATATATATATATATATATATATATATGAGACATGTTTTGCCTGTTGTAGATCTGGCAACATTGAACGTATGACATCAGTAGAGCAGTTCCAAGATGGTGGCTCCCTTAGAAACATGCACCAGGGAGGAGCAACGTTCTGTCATCCGTTTATTGGGAAGTGAGGGTGTGAAACCCAGTGAAATCCATTGCAGAATGAAAATGCAACATGGTGATGCATGTTTATCACTGCAGCAGGTGTACGACTGGGACAAGAAGTTTAAAAGTGGAGTGTCCAGTGTGGCAGACGCTGCTCGCTCGGGCCGGCCTCACACAGCCGACACACCAGAAATGGTTGCAGGAGTTGAGCGCGTGCAAAGGGAAAAACTGTCGCATTACACTGGATGACGTGGTCTCCCAATTGAATATTAGCCATGGTTCAGCACACCATATCATTCACTACATGCTGGGGATCCGCAAAGTGTCTGCAAGGTGGGTGCCGAGACAACTCACACCCGAACTGAAAGAACTCCACTTTTTAACTTCCTGTCCCAGTCGTACACCTGCTGCAGTGATAAACATGCATCACCATATTGCATTGTCATTCTGCGATGGATTTCATGGGGATTCACACCCTCACTTCCCAAGAAACGGATGAAAGAACATTTCTCCTCCCTGATGCATGCTTCTCAGGGAGCGGCCATCTGCGAACTGCTCAACTGAT
>NC_140963.1:136621542-136624042 GCF_056783735.1 Eptatretus burgeri
CACCCCTGTCTGTCTGTTTGTTTGTGTGCGGGATATCTCAAAACGTTGTGGACAGATTGGGATTAAATTTTGTGGACAGGTTTGGTGTGTGACAAGGATGAACTGATTCGATTTTGGTGAAGATCTGGGTCCGGATCTGGATACGAGGATGATCTTTTTCAAAGCAATTCTTCACCATTGGGAGATGGGGCCGAAGACGATACATGTGTATATATATATATATATACATATATATATATATATATATATATATATATATATATATATATATATATATATATATATATATATATATATATATATATATATATATATATATATGCACGACATCTCAAAAATGTATTGGGCCCCGATATATGCTTGTGCATCAAGCATTGCATGGTGGAGGTATGCGCTCTACCGAGTGCCCTTCTAGTTTTATATTTGTTTGTTTGGTGTAACCTCACTTGCTCGGTTACATTTTGATTATCCGACAAGCTTGTAATCACTTGCTTTAGCGAGCAAACCATTATTCTACTGGAACAAAATAGGATTTTCTATCGATCTGTCCGATTTCCCTTAACAGTGTATTTCTCTGCTGCTCCTTACTAGAGCGTGCAGCCTCCGAGTGTGGGCCTTGTTACCAAGGCACGAGCCTGCTCACCGGAGACACTTTGGGTCGCCGGAGGAAGAAACGAACGAGTATTGATACTTACATCCGTAACGCTCTGGAGAAGCGCTTCCAAGAGGCACGACGAGCATTCACGGCTCACTTGCATGAACTTTCACACTCCAAGATGAAACTTACATTCTAAAAATTTTAAATACACGACCGGTCTGCGACACATCTTTATGTATTAACATATTCAACATCAAGTGAATGTGCAGAGGTTGAGTGATTCTTTTTCCGGTACAGAATTCAAAACCAATGTCTGGGGAGCTCGAGTTGATGGCTGAGCAGCTGCACATGGAGAAAGAGGTGGTTCGGGTGTGGTTTTGTAACCGACGGCAGAAGGAGAAGCGGATAAGCCTTCCCAGCCAAAATCACAACATGGTACGAGAAAAGAGCAAATGCATATACAACTCTTTCCCTTTCTGAAGTCTCAGATATCCAAAAAGCTTGCTATCAATGGCTTGCTCATGATGCTTCATGTTCCCAAAAGCTCGTTTCGGGTCCTATTTCCTTGTAGCCGTAACATAAAAGCAAATGTCCACAGTAGATTAAATGTGCTCCTTGGTATTTGAATGACGTGGTGACACAATTAACAAAAAACCCTGACTGAGTATTGACTGGATCGAAACTTCCCACAAAATGAAACTTTGTACAGAGTTGTACATTTACTCTGAACCGAAGGCTTAAGGTAGGTTTGTGGTGTGAAAGTGGGGGGTGGGTGGGGTTAGGTTAAAAAAGAAAATCAACCATCAAAGGAACCATAGAGGGAACGCACTGATGAACTGGATCTGCATCCAGACCTGACCCAAAATCGAATCGGGTTGTTCTTGTCACCGACCCAATATATATATATATATATATATATATATATATATATATATATATATATATATATATATATATATATATATATATATTTATATATATATATATATTTATATATATATATATATATATATATATATATATATATATCTTCTTCTTTCGGCTGCTCCCATTCGGGGTCGCCACAGCGGATCATCCGTATGATCCGCATAGTGATTTGGCACATGTTTTATGCCGGATGCCCTTCCTGACGCAACCCTGGTCGCCTCTTAGGACACAGGGATATGGTACACCTATTTTAACCGGGGTATACACCAGGCCCAGTACAACTGGTACTCATTTCGCCGACCTCACAATATATATATATATATATATATATATATATATATATATATATATATTGTGTATATATATTGTGTGTATATATATATATATATATATATATATATATATATATATATATATATGTATATATATTTGTGTGTATATATATATATATATTTGTGTGTATATATGTATATATATATTTGTGTGTATATATGTATATATATATTTGTGTGTATATATGTATATATATATATATATATATATATATATATATATATATATTGTGTGTGTATATATATATATATATATATATATATATATATATATATATATATATATATATATATTGTGTATATATATATATATATATAAATATATATAAATATATATTGTGTATATATATATATATATATATATATTTTGTATATATATATATATATATATATATATATATATATATAAATTGTGTATATATATATATATATATATATATATATATTGTGTATATATATATATATATATATATATATATATATATTGTGTATATATATATTGTATATATATATATATATATATATATATATATATATATATATATTGTGTATATATATTGTTGCGGATTTCGCGCCCGCCGGCGTGCGACGGCCACGTAACTCGAATCGCGGCACGTCGCCCACCGGACGGACAATCCAGTCG
>NC_140963.1:136639042-136641542 GCF_056783735.1 Eptatretus burgeri
TGGTTTTGGAGTTATGGAGGAGACACGCACACACATGCACACGCACATTTACATTTATTAGTACTGTATAGATATATTCCTATATAGTTTTTGTCTCTTTCTCTCAATGTTGAAGAATCGCTTAAAAAAATTTATCAGATCCGGATCTTCACTAAAATCTAATCACTTCGTCCTTGTCACATCCCCATCCTGTCCACCAAATTTCATCCAAATCTGTCCATAACTCTGAGATATCCTGCTCACAGACAAACAGGGGTGAAAACAAATTCCTTCCACCTTTAGTGACGAAGGTAACGAGGATACTTTACGGTCCCTCCCCCCCCCCCCCAAAACCTCTTCGTCGTTTCTTTTGTTTATAAAGGGTCAAGTTATGTAATATACATAGATTCATAACTTATGAGAAGGTTGGTAAATGTACAATATGAGAAAATGTACAGAAGGTTGGCTGCATCATGTGTTGATGATTCCTTTCAAAGATGTTGACAAAAACCTTGGGGGGTGGGGGGAGGGTAGACTTTTTAAAGGAAGAGTTAATAACGATCAAGTCATGCTCTGCTTATGTACACATCCTAAAGAATACCCTGAAGTGAAGTCGAACTACATAAAGCCTCCACTCTGATGGTACTACTACATGTCTACAACTGGAGATAGTTTTTGTAATTACGCATACGCGCTTCGTTATGACTATCAAAGTCTCGGACACATTTGTCAAAAGCTATTGTCAAACCACCTTACTTGTCACAGCGTGTCCTCAGGTGGGAATATGCAACAGGTAAACGCAGTTTTCAGAATTTGCCAAGAAACCCAGAGCTTGATGCCCGGTGGTCATAACTCAGCCGAAATGATTGCCTACCTGCCAAATAGACTCTTAATGCCTGGTTACTAAAATTTAATGTCATGTATTTATTTGTTTATTTATATCTACTCAAAGTTGTCCTTATCCATATTCACTTGGTTTATATTCTGTGCTGTCGTCTTGTCCTTGTTTCTTTGCCCAGCATCTGATTGGTGAAGAGATGCAAGATCAGTCCCCTTCCAGTGAGCTTTCGTGTTCAACTATTGGTAAGTCGCATGCTCAGGCTTTCGACTCGTTCTTCATCTCACTCCCAAGTTAATGACTGACCCTGTTACCATCATTGATACTTTAATCTCCATCTTTTATTTTCTCCAGCTGCACAAAGAACACCTGCCGCTCCCCTGACGACAGCTAGCCCCAGCAATGCTGTCGAGATGGTCTCCAACAAATCATCAACCGGAAATCAATTGAGCAGCACACCAGCAGATTCACGGCTGCTTCTGTCACCAGGAAAAGCAGTGACGCCCACCAATCAACTAATGCTGGCAAACAGGTCAGTAATTCTTGCAGGAACAACATTGAGGATCTGCCATTTTGAGAAAATCTCAAGCCGATTTTGTGATTCCCGAGTGCAAACCAATTTGACGTCGTCACATTGCCAGGTTGTCAGTAAGACTTGTGGTACTTACTATGGTACAATCATGATTATTGAGAATGTGTAAAAAAAAATTATTCTGGTTCTTTCTCTGTCCCTCTCAGCAGTGCTGTGCTGGGTAAGAATGCGGGGATATTAACTACCAAGGAGAGTCCAACTCTCATTACCAATCCATCCATCTTGCAAGGTACTCCAGTGGCAACTGCATATTCTACAAATGTTTTTTTTTAACACAAAGTCAAGGCTCATGGAAGAGCTAGAATGCAGAACAGATCAGAACGCAACGGAACAAAATGAACAGTAGAAAGAGAAGGGGAAATGCCAATAGCAGGTCAACAGAGAAAATAGACAAAGATGGCCAACCAAGGGATGCGAGTAACGATGAGGGGGTCTTGGGAGAAAAGGAGCGAAAATGAAGCACGTGGGGTCAAAACAGACGAGCAACTAGCCGATTAGATGAGTAGGCCGGACTTGAACACGGACACAAATTCGATTATTCAACATAATTAAGTATGGTTTGCCTTGGAAAATTGGATGAAAATATGACTAGCAACACATGAATGGAATTGAAACCGTAAAACAATACATCTGGTCTGGGAAATTTAGCTTTGTTGAGCTAGAGGGAAGAACTTATGAATCAGCATTACACTTGGAGGAACCCAGAACAAGAAGATGTAAAAAATCTTGGTTTCTATATCCAAAGCAACATTAAACATCATATGCCACCAGCCTTAGGTTTCTTACATCCAGGTCATAGTTTACCCGCATATTGGCCACCAGGACCTGGTGCAGACATTGGGGAGACCTGGTCATATACATAAACATATAAAAATGACCAGCACTTGCTCTCCCACACCCAAGCCGCTAGCATCAGGTCTCTCACATCCAGGTCACGATCAACCGGTCTCCTGGCCACTTTGCCCTCTTGTGTCAGTCCACCCTTCTTTAATGAAAGTGGATCTCTTCCATTGTTACCTGCCTTTCCCCCACCCATCTTTTCTTCCAGCACTGGCAAGCAGTAGTGGCTTGTTCGGTGGAAACATGCTGAT
>NC_140963.1:136649042-136686542 GCF_056783735.1 Eptatretus burgeri
AAGCGAAGACACAATGCAGAGCTAATACCGACTACCGAGCACACGGCAACACTTATACAATTCTACTTCACAGACGGCGCCGACAACACATACCCAAAACCAAGGAAAAGAAATACCCTCAAGGATGAGGCGGGCCTGAGGCCGAGACCGGGTCGCGCCTACCCGTCTGGTGATGAGACGCGGAGCGGCGATGGCGCCTCAACTCCGCGGGCCTCGCGGACAGTGTCTGGTAGGGGGTGGGAAAGGGGCCCCCTTGGTCGCACTATCTCAGCGCGGGGGGAAACAGGAGGGGGTTGCTGATGCTCGGGGTATAGAGGATTTGTATTGCCCCGCAACGAGCGTCTCCACCTCGGCCAGGTCGCGCTGTCGGCCTCCCTGGGGTGCAGCTCCCGACGCGAGTACCCCCTCGTCTGGTGTCGCCGCCTTTCCACAGCTCCGTACCCTCCGTACCCTCCGTTCCGACTCCAACGCACACGACGACCAACTCCACCGCCCGCGAAGTCTTGACTCTCTGTTTCCGACTCTCCTACTCTCCTACTCTCCGCCTCTGGACTCTACTGGACTGACGAACACGGTCCTTTTATCAGCCCCGTAGCTTCGCCCTCTCATCTTTGACCCCCTCCCTTCGACCTTTCACCTCGCTCCCCATTGGCCCGAGACAAAGTGGGCGTGAATGCTTTTTGATCCATAAATTTGCATATATCGATCGCTCTGGAGGCAGGGCCAAATCGCCCCTCGCTCACCGATTGGACGGCAAAAAGTGGGCGTGTGTCGTTTTTGATCCGTTTTTGAAGCACAAAATCCGTGATTTTGTACACGCTGTTCGGCGCGCGCCCTGCACGAGTCCAACACCGGTACCCACAGGCGGCGCAAGAACGGTGGCGATGCGACGGCTGCGAGGTGTGACGTGAAGGTCGTGGCGGTTGTGGTGAAGCGGCGTTGTGGTTGGTGGTTGATGTTGTGACTGGTGGTGGTAATCATGGCGGTTGGTCCAAAATAAAGATAGCAAAAGAAAAACGTCTATCCTGAAGAGTCGCAGCACGCATAAATGACATGTATTCCCACTAGACAACGGGTTTGGGCCTAACTACACATGTACTTACCGAGATACCTCACCTAAGGGACCTGAATGGTGGTTTGCGAATTTGGTAACCACAACACTACCCCCTCCCCTTTTTACAGACTCGTCCCGAGTCGTCAAATTTTCGTGTGCCATCATGTGTAGTTTTCCCCTAGTACATTTTACCTACGGATCCCTGAGTGCGACATTCATGGTATTCGTGTCCCCAAAATAAATAACCTGAGGGCTGCGTAACTACCTAAACAAACTCACTCACACGGACGACTTAAATAAAATTGCCGGCGCTAGACAGACATGCCGGGGCGCACTCATATTTACAGTACATCTTAACCTTAACTTACAAATTTTACACTAAACCATGGCCCAGGATCATTGAACTCTGCAAAAAGAAAGCAGTTCGCAGGGAGCCAGGCTGCCCGCATGCAGTCTCTGGCTCAAACAATGCAGGTGACAGGGAACGTGGCTGGCTGCTCACACGCAGTCCAAGGCCTTCCCTTTTGAACTGAACGCAGTGAACCACAACGGTGCATGGGCTGCACAACGCAGTCTCCGTGCCAGCTCAAGTGGCACACGCAATGAGCACAACGAATGGATGGATGAACACAAACACGGTGCACGGGCCGCCACTGCAGGCCCGTGTTGTAGCTGCCAACAGGGCAGTTCTCGCAGCTTGCAAACTGTTGCCTTGCGGATCCTGGCGCACATGGAAATGAACAGGGGGGGGCAAAGCAAAAATTGAACGGGGGCTGGTGAACAGGGGCAGTGGGCATGGCATGGCAAAGGCAGCAGGCAAACACAGCCCGCAGAAGAAGGCCGCCGCAGGCAAACACAGCCGTCAGATGAACTGGCCGGCACAGGCCTTGAAGAAAAACAGCCAGCTGGCAGATGAAGTGGGCCGGCACAGGCCTTGCAGCACAACAACAGCTGCCGATGAAGTTGGCCGGCCTCTGCCTTGCTGTCAGTGGAAGTTGGTGGAGGGAGTGCGGTGGTGCTGGCCACTTGGAAGGCGGGCTCGGACCTACCTACCTGTCTCCCTCCCAACCTATCGCCTTTGCCTGTCACTGTACATACCCACTCCCTTAATTTGTCAAACCCCAATTTAGCCCCAACTTATTTTTTGTTGTTTTTATTTTTACTTCCCCACTATAAATCGTCCCCTAACCCCCTTTATCGTCCTTGTTCGGCTAACCTATCCTGTCACCTAGCCTACTCCCAACCCCTATGTTCCCTTCCCGGAGGGGAATAGGGGAGAGCGAACGTCCTGTGTCGAGGCCCAACGAAGCCTCAGAATGGCCTCCCCAGACTTCAGCGATCTAACCCAAAGTGGGTCCAGCGGCCCACAACGAGAGCGAGGGGATGGATGGTGCGGAGGGGTACATCTCCTAATCTACCCTAACCATTTAACAGTTAAACTACCCCGGGGCTTTCAACAAGCGCCTCTCGCTTAAACTATTGGTTCTAACAACCCAGATTCCCGTCGCCTGTGTTGGTGTCCTCACAATTTCGGGCCTCGCCCCCCAATTTTCGCTCCGTGCCCTCACACGGTCTCCTGGCTAGGACACGTGGCTCCCTTTGGCAGGCACGACCCTCTGCCGAATCTCCCGCTATGGCACCCCCGGGCACTACACTGCCTCCGAGCCTACCAGCTCCCTAACACCGGGGAGTGCCCCCCATGGCACCTCCCCTGAAACGCACACGTGGCAGGCCGGCCTCCCGGGCCCCTTTCCGAGGGTCACCCGTGCCCACAACACTGCCCACGCGGCTAATGGCGCCCCGGGCCCCCGCACCAAGCAGGCGCACCCGTGCCCACTACTCTATCCCGGCCCCCCATGGGCCCATGGCCTACCGCGGCCGACTAGCCTGGTGCCCGGGGTACCCACTCAGCGATACTCACCTTTCGCAGCCACGCTCCCAAGCCCGTCAACAGGGCTCCTGCACCCCTCCAAATGGGTTTCGAGCCTACATTCCCACCAACAGTAAAACGACCTCCATTTTTCAATTTGACTAACCCAGCTAACTCACTCTACACTGACCCCGGGGTCCCTTGGGCGGGAGTCACTCCTCCCCCCCAATCACTCATCGCACCATGCATTCCAGACTTGCTCCACTCACACAGACCCGCTGGCCTCACTCACTCATCAAGCACATGCTTCCACTTCACTCACCAACTCTTCAACACACTCACCGCTGAACTCTGCCATCCTTCTAACTACATCCCCTAACTAACTCGTGCTCCCACGTCGTCCCTTAAACTACAGCACGTTCCTTTTAACACTACGTAGCTAAGCTACGTCCCCACTACACATTCACAAGTCTGTCACTGTCCTCGAATGTCCCAAAAATCAATTTCCCAAGGGGGGGAATTTCCTCCCTTCCTACTGGGCTCGTGAACTCGTCGCAAGACTCTGAGAGCCCTGCGCCTCTGCGGGAGCGGCTGTTCCAGCACCGACTCCTCCGGCAAGACATATCCATGAGGGCGTAAGGTCGCCCTTGTAAGGCCTCAGGCGGTCCGCGTGGACGATCCGAGGGAGGGCTCGTGGTCCCATTTTAATTTTTAGGACCACGTCACTGACTTTCGCCAGGACGACCCCCGGGCCCTGCCAAGGTGAGGTGAGCTTCGGGCATCTGCCCTTCCTTCGCCGGGGGTTAAAGAACCAAATCTTTGCCCCCGGTGGGTATTTGCTCACCTGGCTCCGGTGGTCGTACCTGCGCTTCATCTTTATGCCCGCCTGTTGGAGCTGGTGTCGTGCGAAGGCGTGGACCTTCTCCAAGCCCTCCTCCAACCGACGGGCATAGCCCTCCCCCGGGGGCCTATCAAGCCGCTCAGGCGTCGGACCGCACAATAAATCGACGGGGCTTCTCAGCTCCCGTCCATACATCAACAGCGCCGGACTACATGCGGTAGACCCGTGCTGGGACGCGCGATAGGCCATCAGGAGGTACGGAAGGTGTTCGTCCCAGTCCTCCTGGTTAGTGGCGGTGAAGAGGGCCAACTGTTGGACCAGGGTCCTGTTGAACCTCTCCACCATGCCATCAGACTGTGGTCTCAGGGGCGTTGTCCGTGTTTTTCGAATTTCCAGGAGCCTGCACACCTCTTTTAGTAATTCACTCTCAAAATTTCGTCCCTGGTCCGTGTGCAACTCCTGCGGAATCCCGTACCGGCTGTAAATCCTTCTACGAAGGCCTTGGCCACAACCCCTGCTTCCTGGCTGGGAAGGGCAAAGGCTTCTGGCCATTTGGTGAAATAGTCCATAATTACGAGGACGTACTTATTACCCTGGCGAGTGGGGGGCAGTGGTCCCAAAATGTCCATGGCCACTCGCTCCAGGGGAGCCCCAACCTGATGTAGTTGGAGTGGGGCCCTCATCCTCTGTGGCGGTCCCTTTTTTGCAGTACAGGCGTCGCATGCTCGACACCAGTCCTGTACATCGCGCCCCATGTTAACCCAATAGAACCGCCGGCGGGCCCGAGATTTTGTTTTGGTCCTGCCCAAATGGCCGCCGGCGCGGGTACCGTGCACCTGTTTCAAAATTTGGGTCTTAAACCCATCAGGGACTATCACCAGCCAAGAAGTTTGTTCAGAAGGAATCTCCACCCACTTGCGATACAAGATGTTGTCCCTCATTTCTAGGGTCCTCCACTGAGCCCAGTATGCCTTTGTTCGCGCCCCGAATGGGGCGATTTCCTCCCCACTGGGCCTCCTGTTTTCCTGGACCCATTTGTACACTGGCCCTAGCACGGGGTCTTCCCGCTGGGCCGTGCTCCATGCCAATCCACCAAATTCCTCTCCCGCGGTTAGTGGCAAAGTTGGGCCTACCACCTGGGCCGCACGGACTGGGAGTTTCGGGGAGGCGTCTGCCAATTGGTCCCTCTCCTCATGTCTCGTACAATATTTGCAGTTTTCCCTCAGACAGGGGCGTCGAGAGAGCGCATCGGCATTCCCATGAGCCTTACCGGCTCTATGGACCACACTGAAATCGTACTGCTGCAATTTTTCCAACCACCTTGCAATTTGGCCCTCCGGTTCCTTGAACCGTAAGAGCCATTGCAAGGAGGAATGGTCAGTTCGAACCAAAAATTTCCTCCCGTACAAGTACGGGTGGAAATGGCTCACGGCAGACAGCATAGCCAATAGTTCCTTACGAGTTACGCAATAATTTCGTTCGGGCCCACTCATGGCCCGACTGTAATACGCGATCACTCTTTCCACGCCCCCCTGTGTCTGAGACAAGACTGCTCCCAATCCTTCCTGGCTTGCATCCGTGTCCAGGGTATACATCCCGTCATCGGTGGGGTACGCTAAAACAGGTGCGGATGTCAAACACCCCTTTAATTTGAGGAAGGCCTCCTGGCACTCCTCCGTCCAATTAAATCTCACCCCCTTCTTCGTCAACCGGTGAAGGGGCCTGGCTGTCTCCGCAAAGTTTGCCACGAAACGCCGGTAGTAGGAGCAAAGTCCCAAAAAGCCCCGTACCTGTTTGACAGTTGTAGGTACGGGCCACTCCTCTACTGCTGTAATTTTTCCGGGGTCGGTCTTCACCCCCTCGCGGCCTATCACGTGTCCGAGATAGGCCACCTCTGTCGCGAACAAAGTGCATTTCTCTGGGCTCAATTTCAGCCCTGCCTGCCTGAGGTGCCCAAACACCTGGTCCAAATTGGCTATCTCCTGGGTGAATGTTTTAGCGTGTACCAGGACGTCATCCAGATACACCAGGCATGACTGCCACGGCATGCTGCCTAGTACACGCTCCATCAGTCTCTCAAAGGTGGCGGGGGCGTTACACAAACCGAACGGCATCACAGTGAACTGATACAGTCCCTTCCCTGTGGAAAATGCCGTTTTCTCCTTCCCCGTCTTATCCATCTCCACCTGCCAATACCCACTCTTGAGGTCCAAAGTTGAGAACCATTTAGAGCTTGCAACGGCGTCGAGGGTATCGTCAATTCTAGGCAGGGGATAGGAGTCTTTGAGTGTCACGTTGTTCAGCTGGCGATAGTCCACACAGAAACGCGTGGTCCCATCCTTCTTTTTAACCAGCACAACTGGTGACATCCAAGGACTTCCCGAGGGCTCGATGACACCTGCATTGAGCATCTTTTCAACCTGTTCATCAGCCTCCTCTCTTTTGCTCCATGGGAGCCTTCGAGCAGGCTGACGGACAGGCCGGGCCCCATTGGTGTGGATCTGATGTTGCACCAGGCCCGTACGTCCAATATCCTCGGGTGACAAGGAGAAGATCCCGATGTGTCGGTCGACCAGCTTGTATAAGGCCTCCCGCTGGGCCTCCTCCAAATCTACACTACTCCGATTTACCATCTCACAAATGGGACCGGGCCAATTCCTAATCGAGTCTGGAGACTCCTTCTGGGGCCGGTCCGGCTCGACGTTATCGTCCCTCAGCTCTGCGACCTCTTTTACTGGGATGCAATCTGCCACCTTCGTGCCCTTCCTGATAGTGCGTGGTTCCGTGCTAACATTTATCACCCGTACGGGCACTACTGGCCCGTCGGTACTTACCAGGGTGCGGCCCACGACTAAGCCCGGGGTTAACGGCCCTGCCGGTAGTTCCGCTAGGCCGCAGGGGCCCTGCCACGTTGGGGGTGCTCGCCACCGGGCCGGGACCACCGCCTCGGCACCCGGGGGAATGACCACGGAGTCAGGAGCCTCCAGCTCCACCCTCTCATCCGTGCTCACGCCTCCTAACGGCAACTCCTCACCACCCAACTGCATGACCCCCCGGCCCAAGTCGATCTTACAACCACCGGCCGTCAGCACATCCAACCCTATTAGACATGGGTCGTACACCTCTGCCACCCAAACCTCTATCTTGGTTTTCACAGTGCCCAATTTAAACGACACGAAACCACGTCCTATGATAGGGGCCGTTGCCCCGGTAGCTAGCTGCAAACTATGGTTTTGCAGACGGTGGATCTCATCCCAACCGTCTACACTCGAATCAAGGACCACAGGGCTGATGATCGTGGCGCTTGCTCCTGTGTCCACCACGGCGTCTACCCCTACGCCGGCAATCTTGCACCGAATTGTTAAGCTACCTTTGCCAATTTGGCCACAACTGATGACCTGTCGCAGTTCTGAGGGCTCTTCTCCGTCTGAGTCTGCCGAACACGGCCCTACATGTTCGGCACTTCTTAGTTTCCCGGGGACTGGTGGGGGGATGGTTGGGCCTGGCTATCCCTATTGACCCGGGGCGGAGTTGGTGGTCTAGGGGCCGTGGCTCTTCTCTTCGCGGGGGCCTTTCCCTGCGCGGGGCGTTGCACCTCCGCTGCAGGTGGTCCCCTGCGCCACAATTATAACACCTCTTCTGGTAAGGTGTTTGCCTCCAGTACGCCGAATTATACCCCCCTCCATTCCGAATTGGGGTACCCCCCGATGGCTCATCTCCCGCCCTTCCCGGGCCCGACCGCCTCTCCACAGGTCTCCCGAACCGGCGGTCGAACATGCCCTGCACCATCCTTTCCACTCGCGCTTGGTCGCCCAGGGTTGCCCCGGCTCCCAGCGCACTGTCGTGCACGGGGTCCACCTGTCGGACTGCCACCGCATGGCGCCCAGCCCCTCCCAATGGCGTTCTGGCTGCCTCCCAGCAGGCAGCAGTATCAGCTGCCTTCTGGAGGTTGTCCGGGCGCCATACGGTGAGCAATGCTCCGACATCGGTGCCCCCTATTGCTCGAAGGAAATGGTCCAGGGCAATCTCCTCCCGGTACTCCGGCGGCATGTTGGTGTGCGCGATCCCCACCAAGCGGCGAATGTCATGTGCCAATTCTCCCAGTGATTCCTGGGGACGTCGTTTGCGTCCGTTGAGCTGAGCTTTAACAAGCTCGCTCTGCTGGTCCATGCCAAATCGGTTTTTAGGGCCGAATGGAGATCCTCCAGGGTCGCCCCCTCACTGGGTACCGTGGTCAGGACTTCCAAAGCCACGCCACGCAGGGCCGCTGTGAGTTGTGCCACACCCTGCACCTCGTTCCAGCCATTGCCTCTGGCAACACACTGGAACTGGGCCATATATGCCCTCAAGTCCGTCTTGCCATCGTACGGGGGTAGCGGCACCCTCGGTTCTTTCGAGGTCTCCTCCCGTTCCCTAGGGACTCCGGGAGGAGTGTACCTCCCCAGTCCCAACGGTGCCTCACTCCCGCAGGGTCCGAGCCATTTGCCCGGGGGCTCCACCACCCTTGTCTGCGTCTGTCCGTGCCCCGCGTCGTCCCGCTTACTCTCCCAAGCCATTGGACTCACACTCTGCACACCCCCTGGAACAGTCATTCTGGGTACCCCCAAATTCTGGCCAAAAGACCCCGCGGTCTCTACCCTCCCCAAGCTTGGCATGCTCACCCCCGCATCGGGCAAGCCTCCTCCTCCTCCTTGTGACACCGGCCCCACCTGGGCACGATCCGCCTCGAGGGAGTATATCCTCTCCCCCTGTTCCCGAAGGAGGCCACCCTGCTTCTCACACCGGGCCTCCACCCTATCCGTCAGTCTCTTCTCCATTTCCTCCATTTTCCCCTTTATTACCCCATTTATTTCCTCCCCTATCGTTCCTAACGACAGTTCCCCGACTTTTTCTCTTATTTGCTCCACCTCCCCTTGTACCTGTGTCACCATCTTATTTGTCTTGGATATTTCCTCCCTCGTTGTCCTAAACTGCTCTTCTGTCTCGCCCCGGTTTTTTCCTATCTGCTCCCCCAGTTCCTCTGTCTTTTCTCCGGCTTTCCGCTCCATTTCATTAATTACCTCCTCATGTCTCTTTCTACATTCCTCCGCCACCTTCTTTAATCCTTTCTGTGTCTCCGCTTTTACCTCCTTTCGCAGGTTTTCAACTTTGTCTGTCATTTCCCGATGTCTTTTCTCACAGTCCTCCTTCACGGCTCCCAATCCCTCCTTTATTTTCCCTTGTTCTCTTTTTAATTCCTCTATCGCCGTCGTGTTCCTCCCTATTTCCTCCTTTATTTGGTCTTGTCCCTGTTTTACTTCTCCCAATCCTTTTCCTACTTTGTCTATTTTTCCCACCACCGTCTTTATTTCGTTTACCCTCTCTTGTATACTTTCTTCCATTGCGACTCCCACTCCTTTTACTTTCTCTTTTAACCCGGTCACCTCCGCTCGTATCGTGTCGACTTCCTTTTTCATTTCGTTTTTTAGTTCTTCCAAGCTTCCTTTTAGGCTCATTCCCATGTTCTGCGTCTCACCCCGTAGCTCTTTCATTTCCTCCTTCATGTTTGTTTCCATTCCGTTCATTTGTTGTGTATTCGCATCCAATTTTTGTGTATTCGCATCCATCTTTTCGTTCATGCCTTTTATTTCATTTGTGTTTGTATCCATCTTTTCGTTCATGCCTTTCATTTCGTTTTTCATATTCGCATCCATTTTTTCGATCATTTTCGCATTCATCTTTTCGTTCATTGCCGCCAGCATGGCGCATAGCTGGGCCATGTCGGATGCACTCAGCTGAGCCGTTTCGGCAAGGGTTGGGGAAGGGTTTTGGTGGAGAGGGGGGGGGAGGTGTCATACACTGCGGCCGCTGCCGCACCCATTTCGGGCTCTGGGTTCAGTTGGGCGAGTCCGTGTTCCTGCACAATCAACATTTCCTGCTCGGGGATTCCATCCTGGACCATGGATTCCACACATTCTACATCCATTTCTAATACCCCCGGCTCCCGCTCGCCTTGAGACGCCATCTTGCTTCTCTTAAAGGGTTAATTTGCTCGCTCGTAATTTGGAGGGAATCGGGGGTCGCTTCTCTCACCCCTGGACCGATTCCCATGAATTTAGCCGGAGACAGGATAGCCCGTTTTCCTGTTCTCCGATACCAGTGCCGCGAGGAGGGCGATGAATTTGTATCGCACGACCTGACACCAGTGTTGCGGATTCGCGCCCGCCGGCGTGCTGACGGCCACGTAACTCGAATCGCGGCACGTCGCCCACCGGACGGACAATCCAGTCGTGACCCTCTCGGACTAACGCCGGGAACCAGTCACGGGTGGACCTTTCGGTCTCACCGCGATCGAGCCAATCAGCCCCCGCGTGGGATAGGGTTGCTCGCCAAATTCGACCTACCTAAGTACCCATGCGGAGGGTAGACCGGGCGATCGCACCTCGCCGCAGGTCGACTTCGGACACGGGCCACTTAAGCGACCCGTTCCGTACTATCAGAATAACCGAGCGGTGTTATCGTCGACCTCGACGGTTCGATTAATTATCGGGCGTATTCAGCCCACTACCAACCCTTTACGTGAAGCAAGATGAGGATTCAATGGGAGAAATGACGAAGCGAAGCGGGAAACAGTTCAACACAAAGCACATTTATTCGCGGCCCACGGGAAGCACACATATTCAATTCCACCAAAAGCACACAGAAAAGAAAAACACAATTCAATTTACACAAAAAGCAAATGCAAAAGCGAAGACACAATGCAGAGCTAATACCGACTACCGAGCACACGGCAACACTTATACAATTCTACTTCACAGACGGCGCCGACAACACATACCCAAAACCAAGGAAAAGAAATACCCTCAAGGATGAGGAGGGCCTGAGGCCGAGACCGGGTCGCGCCTACCCGTCTGGTGATGAGACGCGGAGCGGCGATGGCGCCTCAACTCCGCGGGCCTCGCGGACAGTGTCTGGTAGGGGGTGGGAAAGGGGCCCCCTTGGTCGCACTATCTCAGCGCGGGGGGAAACAGGAGGGGGTTGCTGATGCTCGGGGTATAGAGGATTTTTATTGCCCCGCAACGAGCGTCTCCACCTCGGCCAGGTCGCGCTGTCGGCCTCCCTGGGGTGCAGCTCCCGACGCGAGCACCCCCTCGTCTGGTGTCGCCGCCTTTCCACAGCTCCGTCCCCTCCGTTCCGACTCCAACGCACACGACGACCAACTCCACCGCCCACGAAGTCTTGACTCTCTGTTTCCGACTCTCCTACTCTCCTACTCTCCGCCTCTGGACTCTACTGGACTGACGAACACGGTCCTTTTATCAGCCCCGTAGCTTCGCCCTCTCATCTTTGACCCCCTCCCTTCGACCTTTCACCTCGCTCCCCATTGGCCGGAGACAAAGTGGGCGTGAATGCTTTTTGATCCATAAATTTGCATATATCGATCGCCCTGGAGGCGGGGCCAAATCGCCCCTCGCTCACCGATTGGACGGCAAAAAGTGGGCGTGTGTCGTTTTTGATCCGTTTTTGAAGCACAAAATCCGTGATTTTGTACACGCTGTTCGGCGCGCGCCCTGCACGAGTCCAACACCGGTACCCACAGGCGGCGCAAGAACGGTGGCGATGCGACGGCTGCGAGGTGTGACGTGAAGGTCGTGGCGGTTGTGGCGAAGCGGCGTTGTGGTTGGTGGTTGATGTTGTGACTGGTGGTGGTAATCATGGCGGTTGGTCCAAAATAAAGATAGCAAAAGAAAAACGGCTATCCTGAAGAGTCGCAGCACGCATAAATGACATGTATTCCCACTAGACAACGGGTTTGGGCCTAACTACACATGTACTTACTGAGATACCTCACCTAAGGGACCTGAATGGTGGTTTGCGAATTTGGTAACCACAACAATACATATATATATATATATATATATATATATATATATATATATATATATATATATATATATATATATACATACATATATACATACATACATACATACATACATACATATATATACACTTTTTTTTGTTTTTTTTACTTTTTTTTTACATACATATATATATATACATATATTCATACGAGGTGTGTTCAAAAAGTATCCAACCTTAATTTTTTTGTGCGTAAACAAATTAAGCTTGGGAGGCGTGGTTTGGTGCACTTATGTAGGCGATCCTCATCAGTCTGCATGAATATTTTCCCGCCTGTAGAAGCTGTCAGTCGCCGAAAGACCGCCGATGAGTGAGGAAGTGTAAGTGAGCGCCGCTGGATTTTCGTTTTTGACAAAATGACGGAAAAACTTGAACAACGCTATGGCATCAAATTTTGTGTAAAGCTTGGCAATTCCCAAGTGGAAACAATCCGCAAGATTCAACAGGCCTTCAGGAACGAAGCAATGGGCACCACACAGATAAAAGAGTGGTACAACCGCTTCAAAGATGGTCGCACATCAGTGGAAAGTGAAGCACGTTCTGGTAGGCCCTCAACATCCCGAAATGAGATAGTCATTGACCAAGTGAGGACCCTGCTGATGCAGAATCGTCGAATCACAATCAGGGAACTTGCAGACGAGGCGGACGTCAGCATTGGATCCGTTCATTCCATTGTGACTGAAGATTTGGGCTTAAGGAGAATCTCAGCGAAGTTCGTGCCAAAGCTGCTAACGATCGAGCAGAAGCAACTCCGTTTGGAGATCGTACAGGACATGCTGGAGACTGTGAACAGCGATCCCAACTTCTTCAACACAGTGATCACCGACGATGAGACCACAGAGATCCGTCATTTTGTCAAAAACGAAAATCCGACGGCGCTCACTTGCACTTCCTCACTCATCGGCGGTCTGTCGGCGACTGACAGCTTCTGCAGGCGGGAAAATATTCACGCATACGGATTAGGATCGCCACATACGTGCACCAAACCACGCCTCCCGAGCTTCATTTGTTTACGCACGAAAAATTAAGGTTGGATACTTTTTGAACACACCTCGTATACATATTGTTACGAATTTGGAATTTGATTGCACTCAACATCCAGGTTCCTTTAGCTCAGTTATGTCGATAAGTGCATGTTCCCTAGATAGCTCGCCTTCCATTCTTTAATGGGCAGAAATCGATTGAATGCGCTGTGATTTAATTTAATAGTTTGAGAGCGATCACAACACAAAGGAAGACGCCCTCCCCCTCTTCTGCAAAGAGGAAGAAGAGCCCTCCCATCCTGAATCACGGGACGTAAACAAGTCCCTCCCACCTGTGGTTGAGCGGGGGATGGAGCACGGGGACATGAGTCACGCCGGGAGCGGGGGAGGGGGCCGATAGGAATAAAAAAGGGACACTCTGCTTGGCTCGAGTTTGGCTTGCAGTCCTCCTTTGGGTTCTGCTTGGCTCGGGTTGAGGCTTTTTGAAGGCTTTTTGGTTCTGCTTGGCTCGGTTCGCTTTTTGGGCTCCAGTCCATTTGCCGTTATTATGTGTTCCATTGTCAACCTTGTTGATGTGGAAAGTGAATGGTTTTATGATTGTTTTGGACTAACATGGGTCCATTAATAAAATTCAGGTTGGTTGCCGGGGTGGCGACCTTGGGGAACTCCTGCAATTTGCATAAATTCAAGATGGCCGCTACAGGTCAGACGATGGGGCTAAGTTTTTAATCGGTCAACATATAATCCTGTGTAATACCTCTTTTCCATATGATTTTGACATGAGGAATTCAATTTTGGGTTTTTTTACGTTCAGGAATAAATAGAGGTTCACATGAAATGTCCATGACTATTTTCTGCTGAAAATTATGCAACACCAATGCAAAAGTGAAGTCATGAATGGTTCACAAAAGTATATTTATAATCAGAGAGCATACACATTGTCATGTCATCATATTGGACATCTTAGGAACAGAGGACATAGAGCCCAGTAGACAACTTACGTATTGTTCGTTCCCATTCATTGTAATCGTCCCCTTCCGTATCCTCGTCTCTTTCCAGTTCTGCTTCGACACTCCCTTCTTCCACTTCACTTTCACTGTCCTCCACAGTCTTGTGTGGGTTGAAGCACTTGTCACTGCAACCACAAGTGCAGTATAGCGTGCAGGAGATCTTTGCATGGTGACAACTGCAACTTGCAGTACTGCAGGCCTTCCCCCTCTGCTTTGCATCCACACCGCACAACATCCATGAGGTCCAAAGGGGCTGGTGGAGTAGCAGAAGTCGCTGGCACTGGGATTCCATCTCTGATATCTCATCCATATTTTGTAATGTCAAGTTCAGGTGGGGCCTGCTGATCAGCTGATTTTGCAAGTACTGTCTGTGGATGTGCACGCAAAATATGTAGGAAGAGATTGATCTCAGTTGGAGGTAATGCCATGAGCTTGAGGGGCTTGCCAGACTTCCTTGTGCACATATAGTACCTCATCTCACTCATCGTGGTACCTTCTGGCTGACCATACAGGGCACAGAAAAATGTCCGCCCTGCTTCCATGAGCTGTTCATGGCTTGCGTTCACCTCGCCAAGTGCGGAGTACAAACTAGGGAAGTTGCTAGATCTCAGTGTCTTCAGGGCTGATACTTTGCCCTTGCCGTATGGGTATGACGTGGTATCTGAGCCAGTGATGTAGTGCATTCCCAAAAGCTGCAGACACTTGGGGCCAAGCTGGTCACAGGTGGTGTTGATATCCCAAATAGCTCCATCCCACCTTTCCATCTGCACTGTGGCCTGGATGTTGCGCTGGTAAACCCAGTAAACCATCAATACAAAAACATCAGTGTCATCAGAGAGGAAACGCATCACTCTTGCATTACATTCAGCAGCCATGAACAGGTGTGAGATCATTGTAATGTCTGCTTCATCATGGTTGAACGCACCATGGCTATGGCTCTCCACAGTAACTCCTTCACCAAAGTTAGAGGTACTCAAAACCTTGGACAGCTGCAACTTGTTCTGCTTGTTTTTCAGGATGGCGTCTTGACGAGGCAGGGGTGTGTTTATTGTGAGGTCATAGTTGATGGAACCAATGCCAGCACGCCTCACTCGTTCATGGTCCTTTGCAGAAACATCATAATATTTGTCAAAGACCAAGATCTGACCAGCAATGGTAGACAGACTTGTCTTGATGGACTCAACTAATACTGACATAGTTCCCCTGAAAGGCCAGACAATATGATGGAGAAGTTGGCTCGCGTCAACAATGGTAACATCTGGTTGCAGAGGCTGTTGTGCCTGAACACAGAGTTTGTGTGCCAGTGGTGCTTTGTTGCCTTTCCTTAAGCACCCATATTCATCAATCAGTGAGGGGGGTACTGCGCAGAGCTCAAACTGGAAGATAGGTCCGAGCTCCATTTGTCTTTGCTGTCCAATAGTCAGCAGCCTGAGGAAGATGGTTTCTAATTCAAAGATTGTCTTGTCCCCAATTTTCACTCCTTTCTGTAAGTGCTCCATTGTCTTGATGGGGCATGAGATGGTTGCATGGAATTCACCTGGAAGGGATGCATGGAACTCTGCAACCATTTTCTGACCGATAACCACGGAATCCTCAACATTCACTTCAGCTTCTCGGGGAGTAATTCGACCATTGGCAATGTTGTACAGATGTGGTGAGTGATTCTCAAGAGGATGAGACACATTCGACAATTCAAGTAAAATCCGGCGCCTATCATCTGCATCGAGTTCTCTCCTCTTCTTCCCCTCCTCCTTGTGACGTGGTCAGATTCTTGTGTCCTTTTCTCTCACTTGGTCTTCATTGTCCTTGTTTGAGGAGTCAGGGTTGATTTGCTCCATTGTATCTGAGATGTAGGCAGTGACTGACAGGAAAGGAATCGATCCACTCTGCTACCATCTCTGGAGAAAGAGTCATACCCTTGAGGGCACCCTTGCCAATTCTAATAGCAGTTTGTTCACCGAACTGATCAGAGCTCACATCATTCCAAATGCCTTCCTGGTGACGACACACAAAAGCACCTGATATGAGCTCTGACTTAGCATCTGGTGGCAGCAGATAGCGCATCTCCAGAAGGTGATGAATGATGTAACGGGCATAGTGATGCTGACCAGCAGCAAAGAAGTAGGGAAGCATGCGTTCAAGTGTTAGCTGTTGCAGCAGGAAGTCTGCCTCCCTCTCACTATGCAGAAGTTGATGAACAAGCAGAGTAGGCTTGATGAAGTTATCAACCCAGTGCTTCCCAGTTGGGTGCTGTAGCTGCACAACTCCTGGAATGTCTTGGGGCCGGTGGTGAGGAAGGAAATTGAGAAGGGCAGTCAAAATCATCTGGAAGGCTCTCATTGATCAAACCCAGGACTTGCCACTCATGATTCCTGCCAGGCCCCCGAATGCTGAACTGAAGAGAGTCTCAACACCAGACCCACGCATGAGTTTGCCAATGCAACCACAAAAGGACTGCACAGTGCGCATTATCCCAGGCCTCAGAATCACATTTTTAAAGTGATCAACGTCATGCCACTTGATTTGGCAAGCCACCATGTAGAGTTGGAGATCCACAGAGATGTGGACATAAGTCATTCCCACATCAGTCAATGACTTCTGAAGATACTCCAGTGAAGTCACTACATTGTCTGGATGAGAAGCTTTGGCATCAATTAGGGGTCCGAACATGTAGGTACTTGCTGGCTTTTTTCTGCATGACTGGTGAATGCTTCTTGGTTGTTGAACCCACCCCATTCCATGGCGTTCACCTGTGTGCTGACTGTGTTTAGTCACTTCATGTCCTTTTCCTGTGCAGCAGCTAAACTAGCTTGCCGGGCACACACTTCTTGGTAGGAGAATCCAGAGGTTGCATCCACAGCCGGGGGGTTCACTTTGGATGGCCCAGTGTAGTGCTGCAGAGGAAGGCTCCCTGATGAGCTGCTGCTTGTCCTAGACTGGGCAGCTTTCTTAGACAGTCGTGGGATAATAAGGTCGCTTTTCCCTGGGTGAGCATGCCCATACTGAAGAATGCCTGCAGGATGGGGTTGCTGAAATTCATGTGAGAGGACATGAGTAGTGTGCCGATCATTAGGCGTGAACACTTGCAGATCAAGATTATCAAACCAGGCAAAAATCACGCCAAGAGTTCGACTCAAACCCATGAATTGGTGGAGAAGCTGAGCATTGTCACCGAGAAAATGAGCAGCAGATTTCCTGAATCTCAGGACCTCATCATATGACGTTGTGAGCCCATGTTCATGAAGGAGCTTTAGAAGATCAGAACTGCCATGGCGGTGCAGTAGTTTGACAGCCAGTCCTGATGTTGTCTGATTTCTGGTACCTGTAACATGACTTTGAATTGACTGACTCAGGCTTAGAGATTTCTTGGTCATTTCACCACCAGACACCAATTCTGAAATCAACCTCAGTAAAGTTGGGCTTGTTGCCTTGATTGTGTTGGCTTGTGTAAATTCTGAGAGGTCATAATTGGCACTGTTGTACTTGACTGAGCATGCCTCCTTCTTGATCTGCCTTACCACAGAATCAATACTCCTCTCATCTGCATCATCCACTTTAACCATTTTCAAATGGTTAGCAATGGACTCACGGAAACCAACAATGGTAGCACATCCATCTACCCGAACTAACATAATGTCCTTACTCATGCGGTCTGTTAGTTTGCCACCAAGATCAGAGTACAGGGAATGCAGTTCAACGCTATTCCACATCTTTGACCTGTCACAATTCATGCGCTCTATGACGTTCTTTAGGGCACTTTCTTCTGCAACACCAGTTGGCAAATCAGCATATTTAGGGACTGTCATGAAACTGTTATAACAGCGTACATGGTATTTGCACTCAGCCGCAGGGAGATCAACCAAATATCCAATATGTAACTTGACCGTTCTGGCTACTTCATCATTACGTTGTTCAGCAGCATTAATGATGGCATCTTTCATAGTTGGGATGGGATTACCTTCCTTGTCAAAACGTTCTTTAGTCATGCACTGACGAACACGATCCCATCTTTGTGGATGTTTGTCATCAACAGGTAAACATTCTTTGCCACAAAAAATGCAGTCACGTTTGTAAACAAACGCACCACTGCCTGTTGCCTGTTGCCTGTGTGCGAGATCTTGTTGTCACTGTAACACAATCATCTTCAGCTTCTCTTTTCTGTGATTAACGAAGTCTCTCAATTTTTTGTTTTGATGTGTAAGTACAGTAGCATCCTTTGTGACATTCTATGCGAACAGCATCACCACCACCATCAACAATGTCCTGTAGTTTTGCACGTAGCTCTTCATCTCCACGGGCTTTGGCACAGGAGATCAATGTCTTGATCCCTTGATCAGCGAATTTCTTCAATTCCCTCCACCATGACACACGGGAAGAATGCACCTTGAATCAGCCATATCTGTAAAAACAAATCAATTAATTAGTAACTCGCATTAATGTCGTGTGTGAGCGTCCAGTTGTCAGAATAGTGACCTTGTTGTCGTTCAAAATGTATCTCACACGGCAAACAATTGCCAGGAACTCGAACATTGACCTCAAATTTACTTCTAATCACAAAAATAAGGTTAAATATTGATTCCACGTGCCAAAATTATATGGAAAAGATGTCTTGTGTGTAATTTTAAGTTCATTACCTAAAAAGTTATATTTTCAGCCCAGTCGATGACGGCCATCTTGTATTTGCGCAAAAATAACAGATTTCCCCATGGTTGCCATCCGGGCAACCAAGCTTAATTTTGTCTATGCGTGCCTGTGAACAAGAAACCACCATTAAACCATACACTTTTGAGGACAACAAGGTTACTTCTCTGGCAAATGGACTACTCTGGCTTTGTTCGGAAGAGAGGTGGTTCGTTTTTTGTGCTTGGTTCATCGAAAGGGAGTTGAGCTGGTTGCTCGGCTCGAGCTTGTTGGTTGTTGTTCATCGAGAGAGGAGCGCCAGTTGCAAGAGTCGCGCGTGTTTTGCGCTCTCCTTTGTCGTTCGGCTGGCTCTTCTTAGTTCGTGGAGCTCTTTGTTCTCTGCTTGGTGCGACTCATTGGCCTCATCTTGGAGGTGGTTCATCGGGGAAGCGACGCATCGACGGGAAGGATCGGCGCCTCGTCTCACCAGCACGTGTTCAGAAACGAGAGGGGATTCGCTGGAGCTCGGGAAGGATCGCGGCTCACGGCGATTGGATCCAGCTCGCCCTCGCTGGAGCCTGGGTCCGAACAGCTTGAAGACCACACGAGGGGGAGAGGTTCGAGATAGGTTCTGGGTTTCAGCTCATCTGTCCCTCCGAGTTGAAGTCCTTATTTAAGGCATCAGCTACAATTTCTTGGGTGTGTGTGTACGTACGTATGTTTGTGGGTCCGTCTAACAAGTAGGAAACTGTTAAGTGCCTGTGTTGTATTTGCTTCAGATTTCATAAGAGAACTCGGCTGTAGGTTTTTGCTCGTGTCCTTTTCACCATCCCCCCATTCATTGCATGCCTGTGTATGGAAATAAATGTCCCCATTGTTAAATGTCACCTGCTCGTTGTGTCCCTTCCTCACATTGACTGCCATGGAGCGTTCGGAATAATTAGCTGGCTGTTTATAAGCCGATAAAACATACATCTGGTCTGACGGGACTTGGCGATATATAACCGTTCGGCAATCGCATACGGAATGGGCTGCTTAAGCAGCTCGTTTTCGTGCAGGTCCCGTTGAGGTATAAACTCCTGGCATTTCTGTCCGGCGAATAGTTAGGTATATCGACAATTCGGCGATTGACCCTGTCGCGCGTGGACAGAAGAGTTGGCTGGTTTATGGTGGTTAAAAACACCCATTGCTGGGTTTCGGCGTTGATCCGGAAGCTACGACTGGATTGCTCGTTCGGTGGGTGTGTGCGGCCGCAATTGGGCAAAGGCAGTCGGCCCCACGCCGAACGGGCGAAAATCAACAACTACATCTATATATATATATATATATATATATATATATATATATATATATATATATATATATATATATATATATGTATATATATGTATATGTATATATATGTATATATATATATATATGTATATATATATATATATATATATATATATATATATATATATATATATATATGTATATATGTATATGTATATATGTATATATATATATATATATATATATATATATATATGTATATATGTATATGTATATATGTATATATATATATATATATATATATATATGTATATATGTATATGTATATATGTATATATATATATATATATATATATATATATATATATATGTATATATATATATATATGTATATATATATATATATGTATATATATATATATATGTATGTATATATATATATATATATGTATGTATATATATATATGTATGTATATATATATATATGTATGTATATATATATATGTATGTATATATATATATGTATATACATACATATATATATACATACATATATATATATATACATACATATATATATATATATATATGTATATATATGTATACATACATATATATATATATATATATAGAAATGTATATGTATATATATATATATATATATATATATATATGTATATATATATATATATATGTATATGTATATATATATATATATGTATATATATATATATATATATATATATATATATATATATATATATATACATATATATATTGTTACGTTTGAGGGGGGATATGCATTCAAAGGGTAATTAGGATGTTTAATTAGGTATGCCATGCTGTTCGAGTTTACCAGGATCTCGATGTAATAAGTAGCAATTCAGTGGTGATAAGTTGTCTAGTAAATGTTCATTTCTTCAAGGGGGAAATGATAAATGTCACGTAATTAGATAGGGACACGGGATAGGGTAAGTGTGTCTGCGTAAACCCCTTTTGGTATTCTCTGAAGACTGGCCGTGACGTCACAGGACAGTGCAGCGGATGGCTCCGCCCCGTGATCACGATTGGCGGAAGGCGATGGCGGTGGGCCAATAAACGGCTCGATTGGGAGTGACGAGGACGAAGGATAAAAAGGTTCTGTTCGGGGTCGAAAAGGAAGAAGAAGAAGATTACAACCAGAACGATCGTGTTTTTTGGTGTGGAAGCTGTGGCGGCAGAGAGCGTCCTGGTTGTTGTGCTGAATCGATCGTGTTCTTGATCGTGTCTGGGAGCCTTGCCGAGCCTCGTGCCTCGCTTTGGTTGGCTCTGGGGTTCTGCTGACTCGGAGTGCGGGGTCGGGCGGCGGGCGGACCTGCCTCCCTCTCCTGCTCGCGGCTTGGCGCCGGAGCTGGTTCCCTGGCGGCTGTGGGCGGACTTGGGCCAAGACCAGGAGGTCGACAGCACCATGGTTTCTCCTGACACCTGATGAGAGCAAGGCCAGCTCGTCCGACGCCGGTCCAGGGACAGTTGCGTCCACACCACGGTCCAGCCTGACCACCAGAAATAGCTACGTTGTGTGTGTGTGTGTGTGTGTGTGTGTGTGTGTGTGTGTGTGTGTGTGTGTGTGTGTGTGTGTGTGTGTGTGTGTGTGTGTGTGTGTGTGTGTGTGTGTGTGTGTGCTTGGCGCCTTCGAGGGATTGAGAACTGTATATTCATTGGAATTGTCTGTGTTTTTCCCCACGCCCGATCCCACACCATCCCGTCGAATCGCCCCGGATCCCTCTTCTTGCAGAGTCTTGTTATTTCTGGTAATGATAAAAACGAATAAACATCATCAACTCAGTGAAAAGTGACTCGTGCCACCTTCCTCATCCCGTTTGCGGTAGAGCGATTAGAACCGCCATGTTTGGGTTATAAACAAATAAATCGCCTCCATCGTTTCGGCTCATTCTACGTTGGCGGGACTGTTCAAGTCCCGTGAACGTCACAATATATATATATATATATATATATATATATATATATATATATATATATATATATATATATATATATATATATATATATATATATATATCCATATATATATCCACACACACACACACACACACACACACACACACACACACACACACACACACACACACACACACACACACACACACTGTTACGAATTATGCGCTGCGGGTTTCTTTTATAGTCAGATTTTTCATCTTAAAATCTGCCAACGCCAACAAATCCCTCACTTCACTCCTCCTCCCACTCTGCGGGCGAACAAGCGCTTCACCCGCCCAATCTTCACTTCACACCACGGCACCATAACGCACGTGTTTCTGACTACGGACGTGGGCGGAGCCCCCTCGCCTCGGAGCTCTGACTCTGCCCCATCAAAAGAGAATGTCTCCCCTGTCGACACTGGGGAAGGCAAAAGAGCCTCTCTCAGGGCAGGAGCACCGAGACGCCGACACGCCCCTCCTCCAATCACGGATGACCACCACGACACCTGAAACCCCTCGTCCAATTCGGAGGTGAGTTACCAGAGAAACGGATCCCTCCACCCCGTACAGGGGGGATAAAAAGAATCGCGAGGCACTCAAAGACGAGTGGGGGTCCTTTTTTGGTCTTGCCTTGGTCATCTTGGTTCCCGTCTTCGTTCCCTGGTCGTCGTCGTCGTTTCTTGGTGACTGGTCGTCCATAGGATCCTGGTTGCTCGCTGGATTCTGGCTGTGGGTTCGAGTCCCACCGTGGTGGTTCGTGTGCGCTCGTTGGATTGTGGTTCGTGTGGAGCGCTCGAGCTGGGGACCCCGATCCCTTTAACGGACTCCGAGCTCACAAGTGCGGGTCAGCCAGACCACACGAGGCAGCCAGGTACCCGACCGAACTGTAACCCACAGCTTGCCTATCCTCTGCGGCTGGAGGGTCCGAATAAAGTCCAGTTGGCTCCATTTCTTTTTGGGTGGTGTGTCTGTCTATGGCCAGTCTTATCAGTAGAATTGCATTAGTGTCTTGCTTATTGTACATTGCAATTTCGTCGGATTAACTCTGCTCTGTGTCTCCCTTCCTGATTATTGTGAATAAACCCCGTGTTAAATGTACCAGCTCGTTTTCTGTGCTTTCTCTCATTGGCCTAGCATCGTTCAGGTATGAGTTATGGTGAGGCCGATTGTGCCGTAAATTGTTATTTTGACCGGCGTGGCTTTGGTAATTCCCGCTCGGTTACGCTGGATCCGAGTCGATAATAGCGACTAAGTTCGGACAAATCCGGCTGAGGGTGTGGCTTTCCCGGTAGCCAGACCGCGCGGCTCATTAGGTAAATTGGAATCAGACAAAAAGACCCTAACCGCACGGTCGAAATATTGGCGTCCACGGTCCATTAAGCGACCCGTCGACTTCGGAGTTATCTGGAGTGACGGACCTTCAATTCCGGGTGTTCGGTGAGAGACGGCCAAACTGCTCCATCTCGCGGTCGTTCCCTGCCCCCGAACCCGGCACCACAACAATTGGTGTCAGGAGTGGGATTCGAACCCCTCCGCCTCCATAGAGAAATTCACAGGATTCGGATCAGGGGTGCACAGAGCGAACCCCCCACCCCCTTCAAATTAAGAACAATTTAAATTATTCTCAAGACGAACCATGGTGGGCCAAGATGGGCAGGAGCAGGTGGGTTCAGACCTCAGCTTGAAGGAATCCCTGGTCCAGGGCGACACCTCCATGCAAGAATATGCCCCCCCGCGATCGGACCCAGAGGTTATAATGGGCGCAGGAGGGGCGGTGGATGACCCCCCCCCGCCCTGCATCAAATTTCCCTCCCAGAGGACCGAACGATCTCTAACGGATCCGTACCCGATCGTGGCGGATCGGCTCCACCAGAGCCATGGGACATGAGCCGGATTATGGAGGGAATGAAACAATTAATGGAAAACATGGGAATCAATTTACAAAACCAAACGAATGCTAATAAGCAAAAAAATGGAAGAGCACACAAATGCGAATATGCAAGAAATGAAAGGAGAGATGCAGAACATGGGAATAAGCTTCCAAGCACAAATGAAGGCGGGTCAGGAAGAAATAAAGGTGGAGCTGGCAAAGCTGAAAGGCGAAATGCGGACGATGGACCTGATAATGGTGGATGAGATCGACACTGTACGTGGGGAGATGAATGAGTTGAAAGGGAGTGTGGAAGATGTTTGGTCCGCGATGGAAGCGGGTAAGGAGGACGTGACGACGAGGATAGCGACAGTTGGACGGGAAGTAGACAAACTAGGGCAGGGGTAAAATAAATTAAAAAAGGACAAGGGCAATTAAGAAAGGAAATGGAATAAAACATGGCCACGATACAAAATTTAAAACAATGCCAGCAGGAAGCAAAGGGGAAATTGGAAGCCGTAAAGGAAGGGTGTAAAATGAGACACAAGGAAATGGTTAAAGAGATAGGACGGAAGGTCGAGACGGAGAACCAAGAATTGGGGGAGCGATTGAAGAAACACGAGGACGAGACAAAGGAGGGTTTTAGCATGGCGAAGGGTAACAGAGCCACGAAGGGAAATAGAACAGGTCAAAGACGAATTAAATAAAGTGAGAGAGGAGCAAACACAGATTGAGGGAAATGTAAGGAACATTAAGGTGGAGCTTGTGGAATGTCTTGAGACCCGATGCAAGGGGCAGGATGGCCTCCTTCAGGAACAGAGGGAGAGGATATGCTGCCTCGAAGCAGATCGTGACCAGGTGAGTCCAGTAAAGGTAAGGCTGGGCGAGGTGAAGCTGGGGAATGATGCGAAAGGGTACATGCCAAGTTTGTGGGGGGGGGGCAGAGGCCCCGGGGTCTCTTGGCCTCACGCGAGCCCCCAGTATTATTGTGCCGGAGTGAGTGCAGAATGTGAGTGAGAAGGCATGGTTGAGTGCACGAGATGGTGTGGGGCTCGCATCAACCCAGACGGGGTTGACAAATTGTCCGAGCGAGTGGCTTAGGCTTTGCGGGGGTAGAGCACCACTGGAATCCGGAGGGTCCGCCCCTCCATCCTTCCCGCAAGGACTGGTGAATGGGGCTTGGAACCCGGGAGGCCAGACGGTGCCCCGAGCTCCATATGATGGAAAGACCGACCTGAGGGCGTATTTGGCCCAATTTGACCACGTGGCCAGGGGTAATGACTGGAGCGCGGACGAGAGTGGGATCCATCTGGTAGCAGTTCTGCATGGCGCGGCGGCCGAGGTCCTGACCACAATGACCCCGGGAGCAATAACGTTGCCAGGCCTCCGTTCGGCCCTAAATAACCAATTTGGGATAGAGCAGCAGAGCGAGCTTGTTAAGGCTCAGCTCAGTGGGCGAAAACGACAGCCCCATGAGAAAATGAGAGACTCGGCTTATGATATTCGCCTTGCAGTGGGGATCGCACATGCGAACATGGCAGCGCCCTACCAGGAAGACCTTGCCCTGGATTATTTCATCCAGGCTCTTGCGGGCACCGACACCGGGGCCCTGTTGACGACATTTCGGCCGGAAAACCTCCAGAAGGCGGCTGACACTGCCGCCCGATGGGAGGCAGCGAAGCCACCGGCTAGAGGGTCTGAGCGACATGCGATAGCTGTCCGGCAGGTGGGCCCCGTGGACAGCCGTGAGACTGGAGCTGGGGCTGGTCTCGGCACCCGAGCGGAACTGGAGGGAATGGTCCGGAATATGGTCGACCGCCGGTTGGCAGGTTCTGGACCATGGCACATGGCTCGCAGGAGGACACCTGGTGGGCCATTGGTGGATGCCGCAGCTCGGAATGAAGGGGGGTACAATTGGGAGCGTCGGAGGCATGCACCATACCCGGTTAGGTGCTATAACTGTGATCGAATGGGCCACCTGTCGCGGGAGTGTAGGGCCCCGCGCAGGGAGAGACCGCGACCCACCAGACCACCAACTCCGCCCCGGACAGACCGGACTAGCGGGCCCCCGACACTCGCCGGGGCAACATTACGAAAGGGACGAGCGTGCTGTAAACAGCTGCCCTGGCGATGCAAGGCTCGTCGAGCCTTGCCACGAGTGCACGAGCCTGGCCAGGATGTAGCAAACATCCTCGGCCTGGGCAAAGGAGCATTAGTTTGTGGGAACGGTTTAGCGCTGGATAGACCGGCTTCATGGGGCATGGGTAGTTGTCCATGGGGCCTGGGAACACGAGTTAGGGGAATCTAGTTTAGAATTTAGAAATGGAATGGAGACATAAACGGACATGGAACGTGTATAGTGGGGACGTAGATTAGATATGTAGAATTAAATGGAACGTGCATTAAAATAAGGGATGATGGGGAGCACAAATTAGTTAGGGGGACATAGCGAGCAGAGTGTTAGTGTTGAAGTGAATTGGTGAAATAAAAATAAAATGAAGTGAAAGAAACATAATGAATGAATGTGGGACAGTGGGCCCAAGTGTGAATGGAGTGAATGTGGAATGTATGGTGCGAATGAATGATTGGGGGGAGGAGTGAATCCCACCGAAGGGAACTCGGGGTCAATGTAATGTTAGTTAGTGGGTTAGTTAAATTTACCAAAAGGAGGTCGCTTTGTTGTTGGTGTTGGAAGAAGGCACGATACCTCTTTGAAGGGTAAAGGAGTCCATTGACCGGCTGGGAGCGTGACTATGGAAAGGTGAGTACTGAGTAGAGGGCACCCTGGGCACGGAGAAGTCGGCCAGAGTAGGCCATGGGTCCAAGCGACAGGGATAGTGAAATGGGCACGGGCGACCCTCGGAATGGGACCCGGAGCACCAGAAATGCCACGTGGGCATATAAGGGGGAGTAGCCAGGAAGGGCACTCCCCGCATTCATACGGAGTAGGTCGGCTCAGAGACAGCCTCAGCTGCCCGGGGGTGCCGTAGTTCGAGTTCGGCAGAAGGGAATCCCTGCCAATTGAGCCCCGCTGCCCAGCCACAAAATTGTGCAAGAGCACGAGAGAAAATTTGCGGGCCAGGCCCAAAATAATAACGAACACCAACACAGGTGATGGGAATCATGGTTTCTCGAACCAATAGTTTAAAGAGACAGGCGTGTTGAAAAGCCCAGGGGATAGTTTCAAGTTTAATAAAGGATAGGACAGATAGGAAATGTGTACCCCTTCACACCATCCATCCCTTCGCTCTCCATAGGCCGCTGGATCCACCTTGGAAAGATTGCTGAAATCTGTGGAGGCTATTCTGAGGCTCCATTGGGCCTCAAGACAGATCCACCTGTCTCTTCCTTATTCCCCTCAAGAAGGATCTTAGGGATTGGGAGTAGGCAGGTAGGATAGGTTAGCCGGACAAGGACAGTATGAGGGTTAGGGACACTTGGAATTATAAAAGAAAGAAAAAGGAAAAAAAAAAGGGGGGGAAGTCTAAATTTTGTGGAATGGGTGTGGACAAGGGAGTGGGTGGGTAAGGGAGTGGGTGGGTAAGGGAGTGGGTGGGTAAGGGAGTGGGTGGGTAAGGGAGTGGGTGGGTAAGGGAGTGGGTGTGGACAAAGACAGGCAGTGGTATTAGGTTGGGGGGAGACAGTAGGGGAGGTCCAAGTCCGTTTCTGGATCGGCCGGCACCACCGCACTCTCTCCACAACCTCACGGGAGCAGACTGAGGCCGGCCAGTTTCACATGCCGACCTCCTGTGTTTGAGCTGCATCTGCTGGTCCGCATTTGCCTCGCCATACTTTGCCTTGCCTGCCTTTGCCTTGACCCCATGCCTGCCTTGCCCTTGATTTGCATGACCTCCATGTCACCAACCATCCATGTGTGCCAGGACCATCCCAGCAAGTGTTTGCAAAGACTGCCCTGCCGGCTGTCTCACCATGGGACTGCGATCGCGCAGCCCTTGCATCCATCATCTTGTGTTTTGCGTCCATTCCAGTCTATCTCCATTCACTGTGCCAGCTATCGCTGGTCGGAAAATCGGAGAGAAGGTCGGAGAAACCTTTGGAGAATCCTGGCTATCGCTGGTCGAATTTTGTGTCCAACGAGCGGTTGCTGAGAGAGACTCGGATGAGATTTGTTACCTGCATAGTCCGTGAGCGTCAATTGCGGCTGTATGGACATGTAGCTAGTTTTCCTGATGCTGATCCTGCTCACCAGATTCTCTCAGCGAGGGAGTCTCATGAGTGGAGGAGGCCAGTGGGCCGACCACGTGCCTCGTGGTTGCAGCAGCTTGACCATCATCTCAAGGAGATGGGGATGTGCCTGGCATTTGCCTCGGGGATGGCCAGACGGAGGCCCCTGGAGTACCGGCGGAAAGTGGACGCAGCGACGCGCTGTTCTGGCACATGCTCCCATACCTGACCTGACTGTGCCAGGGACTGCGTGTGCAGCCCGGCTACCTGGTTCTTGCATAAAGGCCACTTCAAATGGCCTGTGGGATGGCGCATGGCTTGCCTTGTTTGGGTGGGTTGCCTCCTGCAGCTGAAGACTAAAAAAGAAAAAAAGGGGGGGGGGGTTCAGTGACCAACAAAAAGGGACCTTTTGAGTAGGCCCTGAAGACACCTGACCTTCAAGCTCCCGTGCACTCACCCGGGGGGGGGGGGGGTAGTGTTACGAATTTGGAAGCCTTTTGCACACAGATAGTCAGCAGTCCCATAGTTCAGTAATTTCGTTAAGTATATGTGGATAGTTAGAATCCCTCCCCTATGTCTAATGGGTTAATTTCATGTGTGTGGTGCGGGTTTCTTTTATCGTGAGATTTTTTACATCTTTAAATCTGCCAACGCCAACAAAATCCTCACTTCACTCCTCCTCCCACTCTGCGGGCGAACAAGCGCTTCACCTGCCCAACCTTCACTTCACACCATGGTGCCATAACGCAAGTGTTTCTGACTATGGACGTGGGCGGAGCCCCCTCACCTCGGAGCTCTAACTCCGCCCCATCAAAAAAGAATGTCTCCCCTGTCGACACTGGGGAAGGCAAAAGAGCCTCTCTCGGGGCAGGAGCACCAAGATGCCGACAAGCCCCTCCTCCAATCACGGCTGGCCACCACGACACCCGAAACCCCTCGTCCAATCCGGAGCGAGTTACCAGAGAAACGGATCCCTCCACCCCACACGGGGGGGGGGGGGGTGGATAAAAAGAATCGTGAGGCGCTCAAAGATGAGTGGGGGTCCTTTTTCGATCGTGCCTTGGTCATCTTGGTTCCCGTCTTCGTTCCCTGGTCCTCATCATCATTCGTTAGTGGCTGGTCGTCCATAGGATCCTGGTTGCTCGCTGGATTCTGGCTGTGGGTTCGAGTCCCACCGTGGTAGTTTGTGTGCGCTCGTTGGATTGTGGTTCGTGTGGAGCCCTCGAGCTGGGGACCCCGATCCCTTTAACGGACTCTGAGCTCACAAGTGCAGGTCGGCCAGACCGCATGAGGCGGCCAGGTACCCGACCGAACTCGAACCCCCAGGTTGCCTATCCTCCGTGGCTGGAGCGTCCGAATTAAGGCTAGTTGGCTCCATTTCTTTTTGCGGTGTGTGTGTCTGTCTGCGGCCAGTCTTATAAGTAGAATTGCATCAGTGCGTTGCTTTTTGTACATTGCAATTTAGTCGGATTAACTCTGCTCTGTGTCTCCCTTCCTGATTATTGTGAATAAACCCCGTGTTAAATGTACCAGCTAGTTTTCTGTGCTTTCTATCATTGGCTTAGCATGGTTTGGGTTAGAGTTATAGTGAGGCCGATTGTGCCATAGATTGTTATTTGGACCGGCGCGGCTTTGGTAATTCCCGCTCGGTTATGCCGGATCCGAGTCAGTCACAGCGACTCGGTTCGGACAAAGCCGGCCGATGGTCTGGCTTCCCCGGTAGCTAGACCACGTGGCTAATTAGGTAAATTGGAATCAGGCAAAAAGACCCAAACCGCGCAGTCGAAATATTGGCATCCACGGCCCATTAAGCGACCCGTCGACTTCGGAGTTATCCGGAGTGACGACCTCCAATTCCGGGTGTTCCGTGGGAGACGGCCCAACTGCTCCATCTCGCGGTCGTTCCCCACCCCCGAACCCAGCACCCCAACAATATATATATATTTATTTATTTATACATTTATATATTTATACATTTATATATACAAGTGCATGCCCGTAGGTGCGTGGCCGTACGTGCAAACAAAACAAAACAAAATACTTTCAAACCGCGTGCCAGAAACAACCACACAGGCCGTTCCTTCGCTCTCACGTGCCCATACGTGCGTGGCCGTACATGCAAAAAAAAAAACTGTCAAACCGCGTGCCAGAAACAACAACCACACAGGCCGTTCCTTCGCTCTCGTAAATGACGACTGGATTGGGGCATTGTGTTTATCTATAAATGCGCATAAGAAATCAAGAAATTATTAGAATACACGAAGTCATCCCTATCCGGAAGTAGTGCGTGCCCGTATGGAATGTTCACATGCAATCCACAAATTATCGCTTGCATTGAAGTAAGAACTGCTGTGATACTTACACACACAGAGTTACTTAAAATGCAAATTAAAATCAAGTTTATCACCCTGTCTTTGCTAGCCATGACATTCACTGCCATTGACCATTGCCACTCCTATGCCACAGTGAGGCGACAGGGTCGGATTTGTAGGAGACCTGAAAGTACAGTGTCATAGGTATTCCATGTTCAAATTGTTTTAGTTTTAAAATAGTTTAAAAAAAGAATAGTTTGCAAAGCATACCACCAAATTGAGATGTATTTCGTTGGCAAGCATGTTGAGTACAGCTGAATTTCTTAACACTTCCAAAGGCCACACCGTTTTAACACTTGGAAACAAAAAAAAAGTTTTGCACTTTTTTTGATAAATTATTTTTGGAACAATTTTTCTTCAATAAATAAATAATAATAAAAATTGTCTGCATGTACACACCTTTATCTCGTTAGCACCTCTTCATAAACAACATTTACTGAGGAAACGGCCCTTCTTTGTTTCCTCGTCCAGGGCAAGAATGCGGAGGCTGCTGGATCTGCCAACATTTTGATGTTATTTTCGGAACAATTTTTTTCAATAAATAAATAATAATAAAAATTGTCTACATGTCGTCGACCGTGAATTAACAGGGTCCAACTACACTTTTTTAAAGTTTGAGAAAAATGAAATCAAAAATTCAAATGGAATTCCCGCTATCTCATAACATTTTATTTTCATATCGTGTGCTACATAACAGGTACATATAAAGGTTACATAAAATAATCTTACTTAGTTTCCTCTGTTGCCCTTCTACATGGACTTCTTCTAAATTTGAATGAAATGTCAGATAGACCCTGTTAATTCTCGGTCGACGATGTACACACCTTTATCTCGTTAGCACCTCTTCATAAACAACATTGCTGAGGAAACGGCGCTTCTTCTTTGTTTCTTCGTCCAGGGCAATAATGCGGAGGCTGCTGGATCTGCCAACCCTACTGGCAGCCACATAGAACTGACCATGGTTGAAGAAGTCTCTTGTGCAGAAGACCCCAACACGGTGGAGTGACTGCCCTTGGAATTTATTCACAGTCATGGCAAAGCATGGTCGTACCGGAAACTGCTGACGCCGCAGAGTGAACGGGAAGATGTTGTCAGATGGACTCAAGGTTATGCGTGGAATGAGCAATGTGCGCCCAGAATTGACACCCATCACAGATTTGGAAGGATCTGATGGATGATGTACCTTGAGCCATTGCAGTGCCTGCTCTGCTGGTCGAAGTTTCGTAGCAGTATGATCACCAGACCCACCTTGAGAGTGATCTGATGTGGAGGCATACCAGATGGACAGAGGGTGTTCAGGAACTCAGGCGGATACAAATGATCACCCTCAGATTCCGCTGTCTCGACGCTACAGTAAACATGTTCCTCCCCTAGAAATAGGGTTGTCATGTAGTCATTTACCTGATCGACTTCGGAATTGTCGGACATAGTATAACACGCTTGCATAGCCACTTGGGGTTGGTAGTGTTGTTGTGCAAGTCCTCGTACACCCAAGTGACAATATCCTGAAGTTTTTCACCTGGAAGAATGAGCGGTTCCCTGAGCTCAATAGCAAATTCACCCTTTTCTGGATTGACAGGAATCTTCCCTTCACCGAGATCCAGCAGGAATTTTGCAAAATCAGATTCGTCCTGTTCTTCTCCAGCACCCTGCATGATCCTCATGTTTACTGTGAGACGAAATATCTGCAGTTTTCTCCACAGGTATGAACTCTTGAAGCACCTTCCAACTATGTCAATACGGCTACTGTGTGGCACAATGGTAAGGATCTGCCTCCAGTCACCACTGAAAACCATTGTGATGCCGCCAAATGGTTCCTCTGAGCCCCGAAGCCACTGGAATGTTCGATCTGCTGCCTCCAATGCGCGACCATCCATCATTGAAACCTCATCCACCACCATTATATTCGTCATTCGTATGAGTGCTGCAGTGGTGTCATGTACACTGATGTTGCAAGTGGACTCATCAGTGAGAATGAGAGGACACTTGGTCCTACTATGGAAGGTGACCCCTTTAGGCAGCAGAGTAGCTGCAATACCACTTGCAGCAGTCGCAAGAGCCACTTTGCCCTTTGCTCGCACTTTGTTGAGTATATGAGACAATGTGAATGTTTTCCCAGTCCCACCACTTACATCAACTGCGATCATCCAGCCATGTCCGTGTTCCACACTCGTCATCACTTTATCGACAACAACATGCTGCTCGTCATTAAGAAGGCACTCTGTTTGAGCGATGTGAGCCTCAAGTTCTCCTATCATTGTGTCATGTTTCGTGCTCGATAACGCGGGGAATGCGAGATTGGATATGAACTGGTTCAGGCTCAGGAAGGCCAAAGCTCTTACTGAGCGAAAAGCCGTGCCTCTCAATTTTGTCCCTCAGCTCCAGTAGCACTTCACTCACAATGCGTTCATTTGGCTCATTCACACCTGCTGCACACATGAAGTCCTCGTACAGCGCATACTTGTGCCTTTCCCAGAACTGCACGTGGTTGCCTCTGAGGACGAATATGAGCATGTTGGCAAATACTTCGCGGACTGCAGGGCCAAATGCAATATTTGCAGCCTCTTCCATAACAGAATCCACCTCCTGGTCATTGTCAACGATGCCATACGCAATGCAGGCTGCCAGATAGGTCTCCATGACCCTACCACCAACACGACGGAGATCCTGAAAGCATGTGGGACCAGGCATGCGGTACAGTAGCATGTGTAGATAGTACAACTCGGCATTGTGTGAGTTGACGGAAATAATGGGGAGCCGCCCAACTGTATCAGCCTTACGGTTATCCTGGAAACTCAGCCTTCTCTTCCGCAATTGAAACCTTTTCCTAAAGTAGGTGAAGTGTTGGAACACATCTGGATATAGAACATGGCGCATGTGTGGATGGAGATTCATGGCTTCGAAAAAGGCGGTGAGCGTTGTTGCAGGGGGTCCTGACTCTGCCACGTTCTGTACGGCACCTTCGTCATTGAACGTGATCACCTGCTCATCCTGTTGATGGAGTGCCAGCATCTCGACTGGTGGGTACTTGCTTTGAATGGGGAAATCGTATATGCGCCAGTCTCCCTCAGATGTGGTGATGTAACGCCCCAGTTCGTATCGTGTCACTTCATCATGTCGTAATGCCTCTCGCATCCTCTCATGTGGCTCTCGTCTGACCAGGCACTGGTCCGGGCACTTTTCAAGGTATTTGGACAGACACTTCACACTGGTGACAGCACATACGATCTCAAGGTTGATGTAAGCATCGTACCTGAGGACAATATATGGGTTGTAAGGCACAACCCATGCATTGTTAACCAATACGCTAGCACCGCCTCGTATTGTCTTCATGATGGGATCACCAGGTGCTGATTCTGCCCGTCTTCTGTACAGGGGATAGGAGTCATCATAGAAGCTTGTCGTTTCTCGTCTGGCTTTGGGATAGTCCTTTGTGCACTTCCGGTCTGCTGAGCAAGGGCTCGAGATGTTCCATTTCCCACATGGGCCGTGAATCATGTGTGATGTCACGATACGGTGTTGTTCCGGATTTGTGCGTTTGTCAGGAATCTCAGCAGAGACCACGCGATCAACATCTGCTGGTGTTCTGAGCTTGTCGCGAGGTACCACGGTCAGGAGCATGTGTATATGGGGAAGGTGACACTTTTGCGTTTCCTTCACTATCACATAAGTGTCCACATGCCCCAAGATGTCATTCTTGAGGAGGTCTGCTTTGAGTGCTTCCACCTTCATATGAAACACCTGGGCGATGATATCAGGTCTTTCATTGGCTGACTGACCCTCAAAAAGTGATTGTTTAATTTCTGGCCACTTTGGGTTGCAGGTGAATGTTAGGAAAAAAATCAGGTTTTCCCTTGACTCGGACCAAAGCCATTGCATCCTGAAACTCTTTGGCATACCAACGTGGTGACCCATAAATTGATGGCGGCAGAATGGTGAGGCGTCCAGGTAGCACCTCAGCGTCACTGTTCAACGCATCAACGATGATCTTATGCTTTTCTGCCTTAATTGACTTCTGGTTGCAGTGAATCCAATTGAGACGGTGCGACTCAATTTTTGCCATCATATCGCATACGTACTGCTGTGTCAACTTTCCACCACGAAGTAGGAGATTGAAGTGATGAGTAGGATCACGTACTTGGAGATGGTAGTGGAAGAAAGATGTTGGCGTTATCCCTGCTAACTCAGTGTGGTACCCCTGGGAGCCGCAGGGTAGCAGAAGTATGTATGATAGAGGATCATACGCTGGATGCATGGCGTATATTGTCTGTAAACCTCCTCATCTGAGGTGAACACCGACTGCCAGTCTTCCAAACTGCTCTGTTGTCATGGCCCCTGGAGCAATGACAGCCACATCGCTGTCTGGTGAGGGAAGGTTGACGGTACCATGATGAAGGTCTCGGCGCCACGTGTGACCTGTAAACAAGAAAGATGTTGGCGTTATCCCTGCTAACTCAGTGTGGTACCCCTGGGTGCCGCAGGGTAGCAGAAGTATGTATGATAGAGGATCATACGCTGGATGCATGGCGTATATTGTCTGTAAACCTCCTCATCTGAGGTGAACACCGACTGCCAGCCTTCCAAACTGCTCTGTTGTCATGGCCCCTGGAGCAATGACAGCCACATCGCTGTCTGGTGAGGGAAGGTTGACGGTACCATGATGAAGGTCTCGGCGCCACGTGTGACCTGTAAACACAATTTTCAGTTCATTGGCGCTATCATTATGAACCACATACTCAATGGCTGATTTGAATTGCTGGACGTATGGGTTGCACTCATGAATGGCCTGTTGTGCTCTTAGCAAAAAATGCTCATTCAGGCTACTGTTCGAGGTGTGGGCACGACGATACTCCAGCTCATGGGCTGGATCGTGAAAGTAGATCTGAGCAAAGCGTGGGGTACAACCCAGATCGGCAAGAGGAGCACCAATGTAATGGTAAACCTTACCTTGTATGCGCACTCCAGGATTGAAGCCAGGCATACCTATCTTTCGGACACCGATACTTGCCATTGCCAGCGCGTTGTTGTTCTGTTTCGCATGCTTCACAAAGTCCTGGTTAAGGAAAAGGTTTTTAATAAGATCTGGAGGTTGTGATGGAATTGAACCAGGTTTTGGATTCGTAGGATCATGCTTAAGGTCGACCTTGCCGTCGTTGCAGCAAAATCCTCTTCTCTCCTCGGTCCACACAAAAGCATCAGAATGTGAGCATTTAGTGCATTGAAATAATGAGGTCCTGCTCAACGCTTGCCTGTACTCAACATGAAGTTCCTCTTGGAAGAAATCTGTATCATCGTATCGAGCAAGGTTGCGATTCTCACGGTGAGCCTGCTCTAGTATCGTAC
The DNA here is from genome assembly GCF_056783735.1 of Eptatretus burgeri. NCBI lineage: Eukaryota > Metazoa > Chordata > Myxini > Myxiniformes > Myxinidae > Eptatretus > Eptatretus burgeri. The sequence goes on from NC_140963.1 coordinate 136,684,347, forward strand.
AGTGTACGTCCTGATGGCGTAGGGCATCCCTTACTTGCCGGTCTTCTCGCTGGTGAGGGATTTCTTCTGCATGATGCCTTGCCTCGCGTCCAGTGTTGTCTACCAAGCGAGCAGCTCGTTCTTCATCCGTTTCTTCTGCACGACGCCTTGCCTCGCGTTCAGTGTTGTCTGCCAAGCGAGCAGCTCGTTGTTCATCCGTTTCAGCTGCACGACACCTTGCCTCACGTTCAGTGTTGTCTGCCAAGTGAGCAGTTCGTTCTTCATCCGTTTGAGCTGCACAACACCTTGTCACGCGTGTTGCGTCGCGTGTCAAGCGAGCAGCTCGTGTTTCGTTGGATTCCATTGTGCATGCATGACGTGCAGCTTCGTTCCTTTGCTGTCGGAAACGACGACTGGATTGGGGCATTGTGTTTAAGAAAATCGAGAAAGAAATCGAGAAAGTACAGAAATCGAGAAAGAAAGACAACAGGAAGTCGATAAATCAAGAAAAAAAAATCGAGAAAGAATACAGTAATCGTCACTGACTGGATTGAGGTATTGTGTTAAAGAAAATCAAGAAAGAAACCGAGAAAGTACAGAAATCGAGAAAGAAAGAATACAGTAAGTCGATAAATCGAGACAAAATCGAGAAAGAATACAGGACTCGACACGATCCGGAAGTCAAGTCCTCACTGTCCGGAAGTTCGCATATCGCAGTTACGATTATTCGCAATTTAGTTTTAATAGCCAATAATTATTCAATGAGCGCCAACGTATTTTGCCTTTTCGCAATGTCATCGCAAGGAAAAACACAAAGAGAAGAGGAAAGAGGAGAAAAAAAAGAAGAAAAAAAACGTGCAAAAAAAAATTTACCTCCTGCTTCGGAGCATACCAGCTAACTCTGATGTTACCGAAATTTATGCAGAGTCTAATATGAAAACGATCATAACTTGGGGCATTGTGTTTATCTGTAAATGCGCATAAGTAATCGAGAAATTATTAGAATACACGAAGTCATCATTATCCGGAAGTTCGTACGTTGTAACCCGTAATAGGGAGCGCTGCTGAGGTACCCTTCCCCCATCGTCCACGCCCACGCAGCAACGTGTCCTGTCATTGGTTGGTAAATAAATGGCCAGAACTTGGGAAGCACTTGTGCGATTAAAATCAAACCTTGAAAAGACACATACTCAGGTCCCCAGCAATGTAGTTGGTAAGTTTCAATTAGATCGGACCAGTGGTTGTCGAGAAACAGCGGTCACGCACGCATGCACACACTGCTGGAATTGTATATATATATATATATATATATATATATATATATATATATATATATATATATATATATATATATATATATATATATATATATATATATATATATATATATATATATATATATATATATATATATATATACAGTGGGGAGAACAAGTATTTGATACACTGCCGATTTTGCAGGTTTTCCCACTTATAAAGCACGTAGAGGTCTGTAATTTTTATCATAGGTACACTTCAACTGTGAAAGATGGAATCGAAAACAAAAATCCTGAAAATCACATTGTATGATTTTTAAATAATGAATTTGCATTTTATTGCATGAAATAAGTATTTGATACATCAGAAAAACAGAACTTAATATTTGGTACAGAAACCTTTGTTTGCAATTACAGAGATCAGACGTTTCCTGTAGTTCTTAACCAGGTTTGCACAGACTGCAGCAGGGATTTTGGCCCACTCCTCCATCCAGATCTTCTCCAGATCCTTCAGGTTTTGGGGCTGTCGCTGGGCAACACAGACTTTCAGCTCCCTCCAAAGATTTTCCATTGGGTTCAGGTCTGGAGAATGGCTAGGCCACTTCCGGACCTTGAGATGCTTCTTATGGAGCCACTCCTTAGTTGCCCTGGCTGTGTGTTTCGGGTCGTTGTCATGCTGGAAGACCCAGCCACGCCCCATCTTCAATGCTCTTGTTGAGGGAAGGAGGTTGTTTGCCAAGATCTCGCGATACATGGCCCCATCCATCCTCCCCTCAATACGGTGTAGTCGTCCTGTCCCCTTTGCAGAAAAGCATCCCCAAATAATGATGTTTCCACCTCCATGCTTCATGGTTGGGATGGTGTTCTTGGGGTTGTGCTCATCCTTCTTCTTCCTCCAAACACGGCGAGTGGAGTTTAAACCAAAAAGCTCTATTTTGGTCTCATCAGACCACATGACCTT
>NC_140963.1:136701542-136703542 GCF_056783735.1 Eptatretus burgeri
ACTAGGATGTTCGCGGATGACATCATGATCTGTATGGAGAGTAGGTAGCAGGCTGAGGCGAGCCTCGAGAAGTGGAGGTACGCACTGGAGAGAAGGGGAACGATAGTCAGTTGGAGTAAGAGGGAGTACATGTGCGTAAATGAGAGGGAGGGTGGTGGTATGGTGCGGTTGCAAGGAGTTGAGGTGGGGAAGATGGATGGGTTTAAATACTTGGGATCAACTGCCCAAAGCAACGGAGAGTGTGGGAGAGAAGTGAAAAAGAGAGTGCAGGCAGGATGGAGTGGGTGGAGAAGAGTTGCAGGAGTGATTTGTGACAGAAGGGTCGCTGCAAGAGTGAAGGGGAAAGTATGTAAGACGGTAGTGAGACCAGCTATGTTGTATGGTTTGGAGGCGGGGGCACTAACAAAAAGACAGGAAGCGGAGCTGGAGGTGGCAGAATTAAAGATGCTGCGATTCTCGTTGGCAGTGACGAGGATGGATAGGATAAGAAATGAGTATATTAGAGGGACAGCGCAGGAAGGACGGTTTGGAGACAAAGTGAGAGAGGCGAGATTGAGATGGTTTGGACATGTGCACAGGAGGGAAGCGGAGTATATCGGGAGAAGGATGTTGAAGATGGAGCCGCCAGGCAGGAGGAGAAGAGGAAGGCCAAAGAAGGGGTTCATGGACACAGTGAGGGCGGACATGCGGGTGGTTGGAGTTTCAATGGAAGATGTGGAGGATAGAGCGAAATGGAGACGGATGATCCGCTGTGGCGACCCCGAACGGGAGCAGCCGAAAGAAGAAGAAGATACATATATACATACATATATATATATATATATATATATATATATATATATATATATATATATATATATATATATATATATATATATTAGGGTGGTCCAAAAACAGCAAAAAAAAATAATAAAAAAACAGATGTTGTCTTCACAAGCCTTGAAATATTCCACTATAATTCAGTAACGCACATAAAAAATTTAAGTTGATCGGAGGTGATTTCGAGGTCGCTACATATGACGACTTTTAGTTTCATGAGTTGGTTAAATTAGGGTATGGTCAGGTACGATTACGGGTACTTCTGGATGTCCGAGGTGGAAATGGAGTGCATTTTCGAGCTCTGTGGGTCGATTTACTCGAAGAAATGACTGCACCGACATTGAATTCACTACCATTTCGAAAATTTGACCTAAAACAAGATTTATCATTACTGGAGTTGAGTAACTAATCCTACTCATATCGATATTTTCTAATCTATAATTAATTTGTCGTCAGTCTAAACATTTCTTGGAGTAAATCGACCCCACCGAGTTCGAAAATGCAGTCCATTTTCACCTCGGAAGTTCAGAAGTGTATGGGCACCGGGCGTAGTGGCGTGCGCCTGTAATCCGGCTACTCGGAGGCTTGGGTTGGAGGATCGCTTGAGGACGGGAGCTCTGCGCTGGGCCGCGCTATGAGAGGGTGTAGGGCAGCCCGGAATCATGGCGAAACCCAATCCTTATCCCTGTGTCGTAACAGGCGACCAAGGTTGCGTCAGGAAGGGCATCCGGCGTGAAACCTGTGCCAAATCGGTATGTGGATCATAACGGATGATCCGCTGTGGCGACCCCTAATGGGAGCAGCTGAAAGACGAACAACAACAACTTCAGAAGTGTACGGATTCGCATCTCACCATACCCTAATTTTTCAATCAATGGAATTATAAACTATTAGAATATTTCGTCTCATTTCCCAAATACCACTATCATCTCCACCTCTATTGCCTTCTCCACTCCCGCCTGAACTTATTTCTAGCCGGCCCAACATCCAGTGTTTTCGATTCAATGATTCACGAAAAATGTCAGTTATTTATTTAGTTATTATTACATTAAATTAGGGTATGGTGAGATGCGAATCCGTACACTTCTGAACTTCCGATGTGTCATCCTTCCGAGGTCGGCGAAATGAGTACCAGTTCCAGCGTGTGTACTGGTCGAGGGGCATTGCATCAGCGACACAGT
>NC_140963.1:136704042-136776542 GCF_056783735.1 Eptatretus burgeri
GGAAGATTTGGGGATCTCCACTCAGCAAAGCACTCATTAAGACAGACAACCTATGGTTCTTTACGGTTTTCTGCCCCCCCCCCCAGACTTCTTCCGTGAAGTCCATCGCATTTCGCATTTGTACAACCGAGTATCCATGTGCTTGTGGTTTGGCAGTGCGACGAGCATAAAATGATTGCTAGTTCTACCGCATAGTATTTACTCATCCATGCTGTTTGTGTTAACCCGAGGCGTTCATCTCTTCTCCCGTAGAGACTTAATATCTCGCGGCGAGTCTTCCCGCCGAGGCCTCCAAGCACGTATCCCCGATTCTCAAGGACTTGGTTGTTTCCATGTCACGGTTTCGTGAAGTTTATTTTGAAGTTGTGATTTACTTTTGTGTTTGGTATTTTGTACATCAGGAACTCGAATAGTAATATCGTAGTTAAGGAAAGTGTGACCGTTTCACATGACTCCTCCCGCGGTGACACAACAAGGAAATGTTAGGTGGGTTTCCCTAGTGGATCAGTTCGTCAGTTAGCGTTAGTTTACCCGTTTGCTTCCTTCAGTCATCGCCCACAGAATGTTAAGTAGGAATTCAGTTGTCTCCAAAATTTACTTGTTTCATTTGATTAATTTGTCGGAACGAAGATCAAAGTATCAGTAACGGGGCCAATCTCAAGCAATGCGTGCAACATCTTACGTTCAGGACGAGTACACACCGTATCTTGAAGAGAACGGGATTGGACAGGTTGCAGCGTTGTCTGAATCACACCTGAAACATTCCATGAACACAAGGATTAGTTAATGTAATGCTAAAAGAATGAAAAAGAAAAAAAAGAAAAGAAAACATTAAAGTCATCCATGCGTAACAAGAACACCAGAAGAGAACACTATGTTAGCGGAGATGCTTTTTGGGAAGGTCAAAATTCAACCTCAAACAGTGAGAGGCCGCAGCTTGCACGTGGATAAACCGTTTTCATTGTTAAAATTAAAAAAAAAAAACATAATTTTGTCAAATCTGTTGTTACCTCCGCCACCGAAGTGTGCGGAGGTTGTGTTTTCACCCTGTTTGTCTGTCAATGAGCATGATATCTCAAACGATTATGGACGGATTCGGACAAAACTTAGTGGACAGGTTGGGTGTGTGGCAAGGATGAACCGTTTCGATTTTGGTGAAGATACGGATTCGGATACTACATTTTTTTTTTCAATTTTTCAACCCATTCGTCACCATTGAGATGTGGGGCCAAAAACGATACTTCAAACAGTTATGAACACATTTTGACAAAACTTGGTGGATGAGTGAGTTGGTTAGGTGACAAGAACAAGCCAATTAGATTTTGGTTCAGGTCCGGATGCAGATCCGGCCTATCAGTGGGATACAAAACGTAAACTGTCCAGCCTGGCAGAGACATGTGCTCTACCAAGTGGCATTCTAGTTCCATTTGATATTACGCTCGGTAATTTGATTAATGTGTTGGAACGAATATCGAGTAAAGGTACGGATGTGGAAATTTCCAGATGTCATTTAGAGGAAGGTGTTGAAGAGAGTGGATAGTTAGGTGCTGGAATATGAGCTGGTTTTAATTGAGGGATGTATACAGATCGATTGGGAAACACCAAGATGAGAGTGACCCGAAGGTAAAGGGAAGAACACAGGTACCTGGTTTGAGTTGCATGCCACATGACATCAACAGCACTTGTGGAGATGCGACTTCCTATGGAATAGCCAAAAACCAAGGTGCAGAGTTAAGTCATCAAACAAACCCCAAGCAACAACAGAAGCACAAATAATCCGCAATAAATCAACACCACCCAGGATGCGAAAATTTCGAAGGAACTTAGAAGAGGATTCATTTCACCTGGGCAGAGAGCTGTATGGTGGGAACAGTGCCGAGGACAGACGTGGCAATTGATGAAGAGGAAAGTGTGGAAGAGGAGGTGACGAGAGAGGAAGCCCTTTCTGACGACGTCATGAGTGGAATGGACAAGGAAGAGGAAGTGGAAGATGGACAGGAAATGGAGGAGCAGGTGGTGTGTGATGGAGGCGAAGAAAGGACGGTTGTTTGTTGAGAAGGTGTGGACGTGGATGCAGAACACGACGGTAATGGACGAGGTGGAGTAGACAAAGCGGAGGAGGTTTGGAGCTGGTGAAGGAAGAGTTGTTGTTGTTGAACTGTAGGAAGGGCAAACTGAGGGGGGCAAGAGCAAAAGGAGACGAGACAAGATCAGCTTATCTGTGTAATGCACAGGCGGCGCCGACAAATGGCCCGGAAAGCATGCACAGGTAAAATGCAAAAGTGACGGTGTATGACAGGGGCGCGCATTACAAGGATATCAATAGACAGTGGACATATCGACAGAGTGTATGGGATTTGTGTGAGCTACGATGGGAGCACCAAGCACACAAACACTTTTCAAGGGGAAACAGTTTAAGAATAAGGGTAAACCAGGAAGCTACCTATTAATCAGAAACAAACATCATTAAATGTCATAATAATGTGTAATTGATAATTGATCACAGAATCAGAGAAACAGCTAAACATGGTCCGCAGTTTGCCTTCTCATAGCAAAGGTCTGGTGGCAAGGACAGACTGACGGACACACACACTTCAAAGTGTGCAATGAAACATGGACCAAAAAACCCAGCACGGGCCGTGACTTGTGGCACAGCCGAACTGCCCGAGAAATACCTACATCGTAAAGCACCAGGAAGCAATACACAATCAAAATTACCAATTGAATAAGTTTCACCTTTAAAATTGTCCGTCAAGGTCCTTCACACAGCATCCCCATGTTGTATCTTTATACAAAAGATCTTGGAGAAATGCAAGGCCTTTACATCGTAAAGTCCTTAACCATTCAAAGCACCCCCTAATCAGTAATGATGAATCGATCATCCCCTCTCCACCCCTTACCAGAGTCGATGCAGTGATCGGAGTAGACACTGCTGCTTCATTCGAGCCGTCGCCCTTTATCTGGGGAACAACGTCAGAGGAAGAGGAATCAGCTTGAAACGTTGTTCATCTCATCAAAAATAATTAAAAGATTAAATTTTCCCATCCTCAGATTTCATCATTGCTTTTTCGGCACAGGAGGAGAGAAAGAGTTTCTTTGGCGGTTTACCTTTCTCATCATTATTGTTCTCGACTTCTTGGAAACTCGGGGATTGGTTACTCCATCCGGCGGAACGACGTGCATTTAAGAAACAAAATGTGACGAAAATGAAAAAACAAAGTCATGTGCTGAGTTTCTCACCAACGCGGACATCATCCTCCTCTTTGTGTCTACCTTTTTTCTATGTATCAACTCTGTCTTTCAATCCTGACAAATTCCACACTGTCACTATCTTTCCCCAAAAGGACCGTCTGGCAAACCCGCCTATCTACTTTCTTAACAATTCTTTTGAGGAGGTTCAGCCATTCAAACTTCTTGGTCTCACCATCAGCCAAGATTTTTCTTGGACAAACCATATTTCAACGTTGGCCTCTAAAGCCCGTCGTGCAAAGTCCTTTCTTGGCACATCTGAACTCGTATCCACTGACTGTTCCATCCGCAGATTGATGGAGTGCTGCTCTCCCCTCTGGACTGCACCCCTGCCTCACACCTTACTCAGCTTGACACCATGGAAACAAAGGCCTTCAAGATTATTGGCCTCTCCAACGATGAAATTGACTCAATGGGCCTATCACTTTCATATCAGATCAGTGGTCTCTCTATTTCTTCCGCCTCCTTTCTGGTTGTGCACCCTCTGCCCTCTTCGTGCTTTGTCCCCTCGAGGTTTCCACAGGGCTCACACGGTGAAGTCAACCCCCTTCTGATAAAACTACCTAAATCCAGAACCACTGCTTACCTCCACTCATTAGTTCCTCTTATTTCCTGCCTGTGGAACCAACTTCCACATTCTCTTCAATCTCATTCTTCCCTCTAGGTTTTCAAGACAGCTGTTCACCACCATCTCAGATCATTGCCAATCCAAAACCATGATCTTCCCTACCCTCATTAATCCTTTAAACCCTGAGCTCCTTGGACTTTCGACTACCCCACCATGGGCTATCTAGAGAAAAATCCGGCCACTCGGGCATATGGAGGATTGATTAGCAGCCAGTAAACCGTCGGCTCAGATACATGGAGGTGTGAATAGCAGCTGGTAAAATGGCCACTTGGGTTCAAAGAGTTAACCTTCCCCAAACCTTCTGTAGAGTTTGCTTCTGTAACCATCTTATGCATCATCCCCTACCCCTCATTTGTCCAAGTCTCCCTCTATTTTGGCCCTCCACCCTACTGTTGCTGTGTTCCCCCAATTTGTCTACTGTTCCTTTTGTTATGTTACATCCTGATCCGTTCTATGTGAAAGCTCATTAGTCCAGTAGAAATTGACGTAAAAATAAATTAACCTAGACATTTGTGTTAACAGGTCAATTATTGCATTAAATCATCTATAGATGTCCACTCATCATGTACACAAAACCCAAGAAAAATCAAGAATGGGCAAATAGGTTTTAATTGATTTTAAAAAAAGGACCCAACGCCTTGTTTCAGCAATATATATATGACAATAGTTGTAGGAAGACGGTACCGTTGCTACTATGAACAAATACATGTCAAGGTTACTGGACCTGGTTGGTACCTGCACAAATGGACTAACAAGAAGGTATGTATGAATGTTGAGATACAATGTTCTTGTAAAATACATATAAAGACCCAAGAAACATTATGCCCACACATAATGACGTAGTATCCTTGCAATTGAAAGAAAACGAGAGTAGTGCCAGCCTAGTGTATTTGACCTCTTAGGGCCTCAGCTCTGGATCACCAAACTGCCAATATAAATACTATGCAAAGGTGCAAAAACCCCCTTTGACATCCATATATTCTTGAAAGTTACCATTAGCATCAATTGCAACTCTGATTTTGGCAATCATATAAAAAACAAGTGAAATCCTTCAATACAGCGCATGTGGTGAAGCAAATGAGTACACTAATGTTAAAATATGCAATTTATGCTTTTTCAGTTGAAAACAATTAAAAAGCGTACTTAATATTTGAAATGTAAAAATCTTGTTATTATTGTGATAAGCACCTTTATATATAACAGAAGGAATTAAATCGTTCGATACAGCGTGGCAGGGGGCCACAAAAGAATGATAGCATAAGAAGAACTTAGCTTTCAGTGTTCGGCGCGAAATGCGATGGTGGGCGGAAATGACGTATTTCGGCGCGAAATGCGATGTTGGGCGGAAATGCGATGTTGGGCGGAAATGCGATGTTGGGCGGAAATGACGTATTTCGACACGAAATGCGATGTTGGCGGAAATGACGTATTTCGGCGCGAAATGCGATGGTGGGCGGAAATGACGTATTTCGGCGCGAAATGTGATGTTGCGCGGAAATGACGTATTTTGGCGCGAAATGCGATGTTGGGCGGAAATGACGTATTTCGGCGCGAAATGCGATGTTGGGCGGAAATGACGTATTTCGGCGCGAAATGCGATGTTGGGCGGAAATGACGTATTTCGGCGCGAAATGCGATGTTGGGCGGAAATGACGTATTCCGGCGCGAAATGCGATGTTGGGCGGAAATGACGTATTTCGGCGCGAAATGCGATGGTGGGCGGAAATGACGTATTTCGGCGCGAAATGCAATGGTGGGCGGAAATGACGTATTTCGGCGCGAAATGCGATGTTGGGCGGAAATGACGTATTTCGGCACGAGATGCCATGGTGGGCGGAAATGACGTCTTTCGTTCGTTCGTACATGAGAGGGGCGCGTTTCTTGGTTTTTTTCCCGTCAAGCAATAAATTAAATGGTTTTCACATATATAACACATTAGTTTCACAAATTCCCATTGAAATACTCGGGTATTTCCGTCAATTCTCGCTATTTCCGTCTAGGTTACGCACTGCATCCACCGGACGACCGTCATTGGCTATCTTGAGGCACGTGGGGGGGGGGGGGACACCGGAGACGTGGTAGACACCGGGGACATTTCAAACTCGGTGCAATTGTATACAGCGCACGCGGTGTAACTAGATATCTTTTCATGCTCGAGTGTTGTTACTCCTTCTTGGTGCCAATTTATTTAAAAAACAATTTATATAGGTGTCTATAACTTCAAATCTGGCTGTGATCGATATTGTTCATTGCTAGAATGAGGGAACACCTGAAAAGAATCACGTTGCTTACTTTACTTTCAAGGATTCCTGATTTCAGTGCTAGATTTTGAAGCATTCGGAACATCATCCTTTGACTTGTTCCGATTGCTCAGATGCTGTTTTCTTGAAAACATATGAAGATTACTATATATTTTAGAACCTTCAAATGGATTTTCTTAAAACTATCAACTATTTTTCCTGGAATTAAATACATTTAAATATATTTATAATGCTACAATGTAATTACATTGCATATATGAAATAAAATATCTTAATTATAAGAATGTCTTAAAACAATGACATTTCTAAATATTTTATTGGAATTTATAACTAAGTTTTCTAATGATTTATCCTATAATTGCTAACTTTGGAATGAATTTCTCCTTTCAGGTGTGGTTGGCCCACTGGCATGGCTTGTGTTATATGTCACAGTGGTGAAGGAGAAGTGCAACTGAGAGAGAAGGGTGTCAACTCTCTGATCAAGGCATCTATTCAACGCAATGATTTACTTCACAACACCCTTACCTCGAATCAGAACAACTTTGTGCATGAAAAGTACCGAAAGACATACACCTCATCTTTCAATATTCAGAAGGCACAGCAACTTGATAATGAAAATATTGATCCATGTGTTTTAAGATCAGGGGATGATGTGTTTGAGTATAAGACTCACTGTCTCATATGTGCCAGTAAGATTGACTTTGGAGAAATACACAAGCATCCAAATAGAAATGCAGGTATCAGCAATGTTGAAATCATTGGGAGGGGTAAGAAAAGTGTGTTACAAGAAACACTACTTTATATCTGTGACAACAGATCTGATACCAAGGTGGCAGATGGTAAGGCCCGCATCATTGTTGCAGGTGACATTCGTGCCGTGGAAGCAACATATCACCGAAAGTGTATGCAATTCTTTATGGCAGAGCATGATAGAATATCTAAAGAAACAACTGAAAACCCAACCCGTGATATTCAAAACAACTTTTTTACTTCATGGTGTGATAGACTCCCTGATATTATGGAGGAAGATGAGAAACAACACACAGTACAGGAGCTTTTGGACCAGTATACAGGTGAACTTCCACCACATATCACCCCTTATAGTCTGAAGCATTTCCAACGACTACTTCTTCACTACCTTGATACAAAAATTACCATTGCAGAAGTTGATGGAAGGCCAAATGTTGTGACTTGGAGTGATCAGGCATGTTCTATACTACATGATTCATATAAGGAATCATTAGCTGATGGCAATGTTGATGAAAATCTCCAGTTTGCAAAGCGCCTTGGACGAACAGTGAAGAATGCAATGAAAGATATGCTGTTCCCATAGATGCTTATCCCAATCCAGGTGAAGTTGATATTGATTGCCTTGAAAAACGAATTCCACTAGTTCTTCATGAATTAATTAAGAACATGTTTGACAAGCCACGTACTTCATCCACCAACCTCTGACAACGGATACCGATTGCCTCTGTATGCCACATCCTGATGCAAGCATCTCACCAGTCATTTATGTCACCCCTGCTATTGTCTACTGGACTCTTCATTCATCAAACAACACGTTCCCGTGTTGCACTGAACCTCTTCTCCGGACTTGGTGTAAGTGTGTCTTATGATCAAGTCATCAATTTTGAGAAAGCTGCAGCCATTACTCAAACAAGTAATGCCACACTCCAAGCCACCCAAGGAGATGCCATAACAGAAGGATTTTGTCAGTGGGTGGCTGACAATTTTGATTGCAATGAAGATACACTAAACGGCCAACAAACAACTCATGTAATGGGTATTGTAACTTGTCAGACACCTGCGAAAACCAGTAATGTGCAGGTACAAAGGGGAAAGGTGTCATCATCAGACATACTATCAGTAAGGAATGTGAATATGGTGAAGTGTACAAAAGTTTATTGTTTCCCTGTGTCGTTAGTTGAAGTTACACAAGATACTGATTTGCACAAGATACTGGTTGCCATATGTCTTCTATGAATAACATGAACACCTGTATTGCAAGTTTTCATGAATTAATGTACGAGGGGAGACACTTCGCTTCACTATTATAATTATAGGTAAGTCATGCCATAATATATCTCAGGGTATTTTGCCATAAGATATGAAATATATTTTAGAAGATGTTCATGGGACAATAAGTATTTAGAATATTGTTTTAGTATACATAATGAAAATATTGCAATAGTATGGTTACAATTGCTGTAGAGTATGAATATCTAATTATAAAGTATAGACCAATCATATTTAAGTATTTAGACACTAACAGTGACTGTATTATTTCAAAACATGATATAGAAGGAAATGTGCAATTGATTATTCAAATGGTGGCCATCTTGGATTCATAATTAAATCAATAAATTAAATCATACATCTATTAAAGATAATATATTTCAAAGCTAATATATTATTGAAATAAATTGATATTATTCACATTGTTCAATTTGGAAACATCTTATTTGATCATACCACATAGGACAAATCTGTATGGCGGCCATCTTGGATTTATGTAAATAAGTAAATTTATTTACCAAAGTTGATATATTTTATACTCTTTTAGAATTTGAATATCAAATTTCAATAAGATATTATAGTTGGAAGCCATTATTAGCAGAAATAATTTGATTACCAAAGTACACATATGTAAATATGGGTTTTGCACGAAAAGACACCCTATCAATGTAATCGGTCCAAAAAACATAATTTGCCCAATCTTGATTTTTCTTGGGTTTTATGTAGTGACTAAATACACCCTTCTGTACTGTTTAAAACAATAATTGGCCTGTTAACAGAAATGTCTAGGTCCAATGTAATTTCTACTGGACTACATCCACGAGCCTCGACTTTGTATTTTACAAAAAAAAAGAAAAAAGTGTCATTACCTGCAAGATTGAGGAGGCATTTGGAAGAACACCCAACAACTGCACCTAAAAGCAGGAAGAACGGAGAGTTAAAGGTACGGTGAAGAATCCGTGCAAACCCTTGAAAGATCTGCCGGTGAACGAAGCAGGTAATTAATGAAAGGCAAGAGCAACGTAAAAAATGGGAGACGGCAAAAGTCGGACGAGGATGAGGACGTTAAAGGAAGTAAAACTGACCGGTCCCAACATGCTGGGAGAAACAGTCCCAACAAACTGCATGTCCAGCCCATTGACCTTGTGACCTGGAACATTGAAAGAAGAATGAATCTTTTCAATCTGTACTCATGATACCATTAATCTTGAAAATCAGCATGTCCATTTGCCATAATCAGGTCCTCCTGGAGCATAAAGTCAAACTGTGTATTCAAACACTGTTTTGATTTTGGTGTACGTCCATTCCTTTGTTTAATTATCCTTATTCCAACGCTCATGGTACACAAAACACATGCAGGACAGACATATTTGAGGATATCAGTGTACTTGTACATAAATTATAAGGACATTAGTAAAAAAAATATTTGATGCCTGAAAACCTTCCCATGACTATATCGAGTACAACGACCAGTTTTCAACTCATTCCGCCCAGCAATTCAGGAACGCATACAACTCAAACAAACAAAACAAGTGCTTATAGACCGGTACTTGTTAAATCAATCGCTTAGACCTTGCCCTATGCACCTCAAAAACAATAGGCTTCGAGCTCTTGATTGGTGAACCCATTCAGTGACCCAGTGTGCAAACCATGTTCGAATTCCAAGTCAATCAGATGAAAATTGACAATTTGGTACGATCTTTGACCTTTAGCTGAATGGTTAAGGTGGCGGGCTTGGGATCCGAGGGTCCCGAGTTCAAATCCTGCTCCTCGGTAGAATTAATACCAGGTGGGGTTGACTCAGCCTATCATCCTTCCAAAGTCGGCAAAACGAGTACCAGCTTGCTGGGATGATTGAGCCATTCGAGTATCCTGCGTCAAGAGTGGCGACCCGTCCAGGATTGTGCCCAATAGCCCAGGAGACCACTTCGGCAGCACTGACGCTCTGCAGAGTATGGTCCCAATGGATTTTCTTTTGGATTTGACTTTTCGACCTCAAAAAACAGATTCTTCTAGCTTTGACTACTTCTACCAGGTGGTTGTTTTGTGGATCAGTCGAGAATTGCAATATGTGGGTGATAAACAGACACACAGACTCGACCAACCAATACTGTATACCATATTTTTTTAGTGTACAAGTCGATGTGGAGTACAAGTTGTTTTGGCTAATTTTCCCATTATTACTTCCACCACCGAACGTGGCTGGGAATTATGGTTTCACCCTGTTTCTGTCTGTTTGTCTGTGAACAGGATATCTCAAAGTTGGAGACGGATTCAGACCAAATTTGGTGGACCGGTTGGGTGTGTGACAAGGACGAATTGATTCGATTTTGATGAAGATCCCAATCCGGATACAAGAATTAAAAAACATATCTCAGTGATTCTTCACCAATGAGAGATGGGACCAAAAACTGTGTCGCATGATATCTCAAAACGAGGTGGATGAATTGGTGAGGTGACAAGAACAAGCCGATAAGATTTTAGTTAAGGTCTGGATTCAGATCCGACCTATCTGTGGGATACAAAATGTAAACTTTAGCCTGGTGGAGGTATGCGTTCGACCGGGTGTCGTTCTAGTCCTCTCCTTCATTCATCGATAAGTCAATTTGGAGTGCAAGCAAAGCTAAATAAACAATGGTAGTTAAGAAAACTGTCATTGAGAACAAAACAGGTGTCGAATCCTACCTCAACACATGCTTGCTACGGTACTTACAGGGTCGTACTGTACTACGGTACTGTACTACGGAGGTACAGTATTTAAAACAACCTGCAGAATCATGATCAGCACTGGCTCATAGCACATTACATTTGGTCACAGTTCACGATACGTATTCTCCTTAATAAACATGAACACCTGACACATTGTAATACAAGCACTCAGCGTTTGTCCACCGAGCTTTGCAGCCGTGATTTTTCTCAACACTTCCGGTTCCTCTTCAGGATCTCTGCCGACTTTCTCAAAGATAAGTTTTCTTGTAGTTTTTGTCATCTCTGTGTTTACTGTGCGTTACGAGCTCGGTCTTGTGTTAAAACTCGTGATAATTGTGGAGATTTTGTCATATTTTCATGTCAAGTTTCCTTGAGGCCTACCATTCTTCCCGTCTATGTGCATGATTGTGTTTGTTGTATTTTCTCCTTTTTACCATCAGTTATTATTTTCGCCACTTTTCCCTCCACCCTCCTTCTATTCCTCCCAACTATACCCAAATGTTTCATGTCTTAAAATATAAAAATATACAACAAAAAAAAAAACCCCTTTTCCTCCTCAACCGATATCCCATATAACCACGTGACTTGCTGAACCGACTCTTCTTCCTCCTTCTTCTGCTGATCTACCATCTTCCTTCTACTTTTCCTTACCCGTATTCACCATACACATTCACAATATTTTTCTTCAACCTTTCCTTTACCTGATCTACCCTTATCTTTTTATTTATTTTTTTATTTTTTCTTATTTTAACTTCTCACCTTACACCTCCTGTAATCACGTGATTTCTCTACCCCCTCATCCTCTTCCTGTAACTTTCATTGATCTGCCATCTTCCTCCTTTAGCCGATCCACATTCACCAAACACCTTCACGGGTTTTTTTCTTCAACTTTTCCTTTACCTATCTTACTTAATCTTTCTCAGAATAAAAAAAAAAGAGTCTCTTCGAATGTGACAACTTCCTCTTTCACACACGTGGTTCTCGGTATTATATCATAATTCACTACTCTTCTTATTCAAAAAGCTGTTTTCAATTGGACCTTTCCTTCATCCCGTGTCGAAAACGTCCCACTGTCACAACGTTTCTTTTCTACATTCTCTTAATTCTCCTTCATTGCATCCCTCATGTAATGTCTTTAATCGCATCTCTAATTTAGAAAAAAATTTTAATCCCAGTTTTCAATGTTGGTTAATGTTCCATCAATCATCCTTTTTTTCCAACTTCAGTGCCAACTCACCCCACCTCCTCACCCCTTACCTGCTATCCCCTCTCCTTACCTCTCCCATCTTGCCCCTCATCCTTCCTCCGCTCTTTGCACCTCTTCACTGTCTTCTGCTTTAGTATCAGCTCCTCCTCTGTTGTCCCAAACTGTGTGGCGTTCTATTCTAACCTAACAGATATCTCACTCTCTCAATCAGTACACTCCTCAACATTTCAAATATGCTCTTTCTTTCCTCTCACACCTCCCCTCTTCCCAACCCCTCAAATATTATACCTCCCCCTGCCTGCTTCCTTCTTCACCATACCACTGCCAAGTCTCATCCTTCACCTCTCCCATCGCTCTCATGCACCTTGTCCGTGCCTGCTCTCATCGTCTCCCCTCCCTCTCAAAGCAACCTTCACACTCTTTCCCCCTCCAAGCTTCCCTCTCACCTTTCTCAAAAATTCCCCCTCACCCTTCTCCCTCAACTCTCCCGTGTCACCCAAGTTCTCTCTCCAATCTCCCCCCCCTCACTCCCCCTCTCAATGTTACCCCCCCCTCCTCACATCCATAAAGCTGCCTCCTTCCCCTGCGCTCTCTTTTCCATCTCCTTCCTCCACCTCCTCGGATTATGCAACTTCCCTCTGCCCCTCTCTTATTACTCCCCACTGAGCCTCATCCCATCACCACCGAGCCTTTTCTCATCCGGCCCTCTCCACTTAGTTCTTCTGTAATCCCCCACACATTGTCAACATCTTTCCCTACCTCCCCCTCCTCCCTCGCCCTACCCTCCTCCTCCCCTCCCCTGCACCCAAAGCCTCCTCCTCTCTCTCTTTCTTAACAGTGTGGACCTCAAACATCCGAGGCCTTTGCTCAAACCTGACAGATCTTTCCATACAGGTTGGCACTGACAAACCAGACATAATCTGTTTAACAGAAACTTTCCTCCCTCAAGACGTCTGTGACTCCCATGTATCTCTCCCTGGTTACTCCCTCCTCCGGTATGACAGACCTGAGCCTCGTCCTGGCGGCGTAATTGCTCTCTTCATCAAAAACTCTATTCCTCACTCTCCATGCACTGCCCTTACACCCCACACCCCGAGGAATACCTCTGGCTACGGCTTCCCCTCCCTCCCACCTCATGTTTATATGTGTGTTGTCCCGTCCACCAAACAGTGATGTCTGCATTTACACCTCGCTCACCAAAAACATGGACCAACTTCTATCTTCTCATCCAAACTCTCTCTTCCTCATATGTGGCAACTTCAATTGTCATCATGCTAGTTGGCTGGGTGTGTGTACCACCCTCTCCTGTCATGGCACTTCAGCAAAAGACTTCTGTGACTCATTAGGACTGACACAATCTGTCAACTTCCCGACCCGGATCTCAACAAATGGTACTCCATCTCTTCTGGATCTAATTTTGAGAAATTTTCCTGTAAATATCTGCTGTTCTTCCTCTGCTACAATCGGTTCATCTGACCACGTGCTTGTCAAAGTAAACATCTCTGGCTGTTATTAGAGAAGCACCTCAGCGCCGTCGAGTCTGGCATTTCACTCAGGCTGAGTGGCAAGGTCTTCACGCAGCCATCAAACTTCAACTGGTCTCCTATCGCTACTTTCTTCAACATCAACTCATCTTTGGAATGATTTAAAAGAAATTTGCTCTCCCTCATGCACACATTTATCCCATCTCGTCTTCAGTTGACCTGCCATCCCTCCGCCCATGGTTCACTGAAGCTTGTGGCGAGGCAGTTGTCCTGAAACAACTTCCCTTCACCTCATGTAAGGCAAATCCAACTGAAGGCAATCTCAGTTCCTTCCACAAAGCTTGCAACAAGTGCATGTCTACATTCAGGAGAGGCAGAAAACAACATCTTTCGAATCTCAATCTGAACTCTCCAATCTGTCTCCCTCCTCCAAATCCTGGTGGCATCTAGTTAAGTCTGTTTCAGGTGAATGTTCCCCATCCATTAACTCAAATGGCTGCACAGCTTACGACACCGCACGTGAAAAGGCTGAATGCCTAAACTCTGTGTTAGCTTCAAAATCTTGTGTCCCAAACCCATCGCTTTCTGTACCCACCTTACCCAGTTGCACCCAGCTGTCCCTGGACTCTGACCTTTTCTCCTGACAAGGTGGAGAGCTTGCTGTCAAACCTCGACTCCGATTTTGCAACTCCAGACGGCATCAGCCCACATGTCCTGAAAACCTGCTCCTCTGCTCTTGCTCACCCTCTCTCTGCTCCTGCTCACGGTCATCTGCCATCTGCTTGGAAATCAGCAAATATTACCATTCTGCATAAAAAAGGTGCAAAAACAGATCCTTGCAACGATAGACCAATCGGCCTTCTCCCAGTCATCAGCAAGGTTATGGAATCCATCATTGCTTCTGAGATTAAATCCTTCCTCTTCTCCAATGGCCTGATTTATGATCATCAATTTGGATTCAGACCGGGTCACTCTACCCTGGACTTACTTGCTCCTGTTTTCCAAACAATGGATGGAGACCCTGATGCCAGACATGAGATCAGAGCCATCTCCCGAGACATATCGCATGCTTTCGATACGGTCTGGCACCCCGCCCTGCTCACTAAACTCTCTTCATGTGGTATCCAAGGCCATCTCCACTCATGCCTCGCAGACTTCCTCTCCTGTCAGAGTCAACGTGTGGCCCGAAATGGAATTCTCTCATCCCTTCTTCCTTCCAGGGTGGAGTTCCTCAAGGTAGTGTTCTGGGCCCTGTTCTTTTTCTGGTTTTCATCAATGATCTCTCTGATTCCCTGGAAAATGCTCTTTATCTCTTTGCTGATGACTCCGCTCTTTGCCATACCATCTGCCATCCTTCAGATGTGCAAGCAGCAGCCTTTTCACTCTCTGCAGATCCACATAAAATCACAAGCTGGTCCAACATGTGGAACGTGTCTTTCAATCCTGACAAATCTCACTCTTACTATGTCTCTCCGAAAGGACCATCTGGAAACCTTCCCCCCCCCTCCATCTACCTTCTCAACAATCCTCTTGAAGAAGTTCTTTCATTCAAACTTTTGGGCCTCACCTGTCTGCCATGATCTTTCCTGGAAAAGCCACATCTCCAAGCTGGCCTCCAAAGCCAGTCGCCGACTGGGCATCCTCCGTCGTGCAAAATCCTTCCTTAGCACACCTGAGCTCCTGACCACGAACAAAGCTTTCATCTGCAGCCTGATGGAGAACTGCTCTCCCCTCTGGGCTGGTGCTCCTACCTCTCACCTTTCTCGGCTTCACTCTGTGGAAACCAATGCATTCAAGATCATTGGTATCTCCCGCAATGAGGCTGAGTCTTTGAGTCTCTCACCGCAGACAGGTCGGTGGTCTCTGTCTTTTACAGTCTCCTCTCTGCCCTCGCCCCCCCCGCAGCTCTGTCTGCTCTCTGTCCCATCCATATTTCCACCAGCAACCCCCGACTGGTGAGACTACTAAAATCAAGAATCACTGCTCACCTTCACTCTTTCATTCATCTTTTTCCCCACCTTTGGAACAAACTCACACACACTCTTCAATCCCACATTTCCCTCCAGGTCTTCAAAGTAGCTGTTCACCACCATCTGTCTTCCCCCATCCAAAACCATGATCTTTTCTACCCCCGTTAATCCACCCCAAACCCACCTCCTTCATATTCCCTGCTTTACTTCCTGAAAGTCTCTGCAGTGTTCATCTTCGTTACCCCGTGTACCCCACCCCTCATGTGCCTATTCCCCATTGCTTTGTCCTTCCCTTTCCCACCCCCCTTGTTATATGTTCTGTGTTAGCTCTTATACGATCCTTGACATTGTATGTTAAAAAACAAAAAAAAAACAACAAGAATTGTCTTTTTTTTCTATTGCATGATCTAGGCTCATGAAAGAGAGCTTCAAACAAATATTCATATTTCCCAAGCACTGTGATCGAACTATCTTGTGGAACGTCAGTGACAACTTTTCCTCTCCGGATTCACCGCGGCCTGTCCTCGATTCCAGATTCACCATGCGACTCACCAGAAAGCCTGATCAGGGCGAGGAAGCATTGTATCACTCCAGGCTTTCCTCCCATTTGCCTTCCCAGCCCACAAATTATTGGAGCAGTCCATCAAGACACAAAGGCCTGCCACCCTTTTCCTGCAACCCCTATACTCCACACCCGCACCTCCCCCATCCTGACAAGTATTCTCAGCCCTTCATTTTGGTGAATTCCCCAGGAACTTCATTTCATTGTCCATTTGTGCTCTTTATTGATTTGTTTCATATTTGTCTCTAATATGTGATTAAGTGAGGTTAAAGTTATGTTCAGGCAAGCGAGAATGTGCCTAAAAATGTGACCACATCCTTCAAATTATTAATAGTCTTTCTTTCAGTCAAGGTAATTTGAGCAACTAGCGAATTGCCTTCACGAACAGAGTACCCACCCTCTGGGTGATCTTGTTCCAAGCATGCAACACGTTCTTCTGACTCACCTTCTGAAGAACAACACGTTCTTCTGACCTTTATTTTGGCGGTGTGTAAATGACAGTTCTGTGTAAGCAAAAAAAACCCTGGTTTTGTGCTTGAAGCAACAGCATAACTACCTACTGCTTATAATTCAAAACACCTCGCGGCACTGGAAAATTGCACCAAAAATGGTGGAGAATTGTAAAACCCTGGAGCTCCCCCACCTGGAGGGGGAGCTACATGATACACATTTACATAGAATTTACATAAAGAATTTGCATCCCTCCCCCACCCCCCCCCCCCGACGACCACCGGCAAAGATAAAAACACCTGGCAATACATTAATAAGGGTCATGATGATCCTCTGTAGCAAGTCTGGATGGAATCGACCCAGAACTGTTGGAGTAGGTCATGCCAGGTATGGGTGCATGCGTCGGAGCAGCGCGTCGCTGCGTCCACTTTCCGCTGGTACTCCAGGGGCCTCCATCTGGCCATTCCCCAGGCAGATACCTGGCCCATCCCCATCTCCTTGAGATGCTCATCAACCTGCTCCAACCATGAGGCACGTGGTCAGCCTATTTTCCTCCTCCACTCACAAAGCTCCCTCGCTGAGAGAATCTGGTGAGCAGGATCAGTGTCAGGAAAACGAGCCACATGTCCATACAGCCGCAGCTAACGCTTACGGACTATGCAGGTAACAAATCTCATTTGAGTCTCTCTCAGCAACTACTCGTTGGACACAAAGTCAGACCAGCAATAACCAAGGATTCTCCGAAGAAACCTGGTACCAAAGGAATCAAGTCGCAATCTCAGATCCCTGGTCAAAGTCCAAGTCTCACATCTGTAGAGCAAGACTGGAAGCACCAAGGACCTGAAAACTCAGACTTTCGTCCTCCCGCACAGGTACCGGCAGCACCACACCCCATGATCCAGTAAATCAATGACTCCCCAGGCCTGACCCAGACGTCTGTTGACCTCTGGTTCACAACCAGCAGAGACATGAATATCAGTGCCAAGGTAAGTGAATTTCTCCGTGACTTCAACATCCTCACCACAAACAGGTACAGACAAGATAGCAGCATCCAAGATGTCACTTAAAGCCTGGATCTTAGAATTGACCCAGGAAACCCATAATACCAGCAGCTCTGACTCCTCATTCAGCACCTCAAGGGATATCTCGAGTGTCCGCAAAGATGACTGCATCACGTGTGAAATCAAGGTCAGAGATCTTGACATTCCCAAATGATGCACCGCAGCTTGATCTCTCCGACATCCTCCCTAGAATCCAGTCCATACAAGCATTGAAAAGTGTGGGGCCAGTACACACCCCTGACGAACTCCAATAACAACTGGAAATAAGTCAGAGATGGTGTCACCACATCTCACAGCACTCTCAGTACCAGAGTATATTTCTGACATCAGATTGATCAGTTTTGGTGGCACCCCACGAAGACCAAGAATCCTCCAGAGGGCATCCCAATTCACTGAATCGAATGCTTTGCAGAGACGAACAGAGGCTGCAAGCAGCCCCTGCCGAAACTCTCGTCTACATTCGGTGAGGACCCGAAGAGCAAGGACACGATCAATCGTTGACCTCTTTGGTGTGAAGCCTGACTACTCTGGACGCTGGTGCTCAAGCAGATGGTGGCGAACCCTCTCAAGAATTATCCGAGCAAAGACCTTGCCCGGCACTGAGAACAGCGTCACCCCCTCGGTAGTTGTTGCAGTCTTGGCGATCACCCTTCCCTTTACAGAGAGGGACAACAAGGCCCCTCTTCAAGTTAGTTGGGATGATGCCTGTGTTCCAGGCAGAGCACAGAACTGCATACAACGACATGAGTACAGCATTTCCACGAGCCTTGAGAAGTTCGGCATGGATGCCACAGATCCCAGGACCTTTACCCACCATTTCAACTGGTTCACCGCAGCCTGTGTTTCCACAAACGAAGGTGGATCACAGTTGATTGGAGGGTCAGCAATAGGGATGGTAACACCCCTGACATCCAACTTGACAGCTGATGGATCAGCATGGTATAGCCGTTCAAAGTAACCGGCCCAGCGGGCCTTCACTTCGGACTCCTCTGTCAAGAGCCTACGACCCTCCACTCTAAATGCAGTACACTGAGGGACGGGCTTGAGGAACGCAATGCGCGAATTCCCCGTTCAGTAGGACGAGAACCACTTGACCACAGGTGGTGCTCCACCCCCTCACAGATTCCTCGCACATAGGCCTCCTTGTCCACCCTCAGTGCACGTACAGTTTTCCGCCTCAGCTCCCTGAACAGCTCAGCTCTGCCATTCAGCCTGACCCTGTGACTCTGGGCAATGGTATCCAGTGTCCCTCGAAACAAAAAATTCTTCTTCGCCCTACGGTGAGTTCCAAGACATCTTCCGGCAACATCAAGGACGGTGGTCTTGAAGGCACTCCACAACTCTTCAGGATCTCTCAACGCACCCAGACCCCCCAAATCCCCACTCAGCCTGTTCGCAAACTCCTCATTACCCTCTCATCCTTGAGCTTACATCCAGCCTCAGCTGGGATGGTACCATTCTCCTGGATTTAAGCTGCAATTTCAGAGTTGCTACAACAAGCCTGTGGTCGGTATTGAGGAATTGAGCACTCCGGCAGACCCTGCAGTTCTGGATCATCCTCTCGTGACCATCAACGATCACATGGTCAATCTCCTTTGTCACACCACCAGCGTTGGAACACCAAGTCCAGCGATAAATAAAAAATAAATAGATGCCTTCACGGAAAGTCATTTGGGGAAAGTACAAGTTGTTGCAATCTGAAGGAGGAACTTCAAAACAGAAGAACATAGTTTCCTCATAACAATTCCTATTGGTCGATGGAATTTTGAAATAACGAAAAAAAAACAAAGCATGAAACTCACCTGTTGGATTTGATCCCCAACCTGCATCAGCACATCCTTCCCCCACGTCTCTCATGTCAGGCACTGCTGGGATATGAACAACACAACGACAAATCAACTATTATCAGGATGTTAAATATCACAATGAAACTACTAAACATGACACCATGGTCAAGTGGTCAGGTCACTGTCCACGAACCACCATTGGAATATTCATCGTTCCTGTCACTGTCTTTGAATTACCAAACATCTCCATCCGACATCTTCACAAATTGGCCGTGGTCATGCTCTCGGTTCTTCGACACCACCACTCCAACCTCGGAACTTGGATCACCGTAACCTCACCACTCGGATAACCCAACCGTCACTACAACCTCACCACCCGGGTCACCCCAACATCACCAATCGAGTCAGCCACCACTCCAACGTCGCCATTCGGGTCACCCTAACCTGACCACTTGAATCACCCCAACTATCACTACAACGTCGCCACCTGAGTCACCCCAACATCACCAATCGAGTCAGCCACCACTCCAACGTCGCCATTCGGGTCACCCTAACCTCACCACTTGAATCACCCCAACTATCACTACAACCTCACCACCCAGGTCACCCCAACATCACCAATCGAGTCAGCCACCACTCCAACGTCGCCATTCGGGTCACCCTAACCTCACCACTTGAATCACCCCAACTATCACTACAACCTCACCACCCAGGTCACCCCAACATCACCAATCGAGTCAGCCACCACTCCAACGTCGCCATTCGGGTCACCCTAACCTCACCACTTGAATCACCCCAACTATCACTACAACGTCGCCACCTGAGTCACCCCAACATCACCAATCGGGTCACCCCAGCCACCATTCCAACCTCACCACACAGGTCACTCCAACCTCACCATTCAGGTCACCACATCACTCGGATCACCACAACCACCACTCCAACCTCACTACTCGGGTCGGGTCATCCCCAAACAACGGAACAACAGAATCCACTTGGGTCACCTGCTAACTCCCCCCCAGCCCCACCCTCGGGTCGCCCAGACCACCAAGACAGACTCACCACACAGGCCTCCGACATCCGACATGAAACAAAACGTCGAGAGAGAATGAAAGGAGGGATGGTGGGAGGTGGACGTCAAAGATTGGCAACACTTGCACACCTGTTGGCAGCGATAGAATGCAAAACATGTCAAAAGGTGAGAGTGAGTGCGAGGAAGAAAAATGTAACAACAAGAATAACCTGATTGACAACATGAGGGTGAGATGTGCGAATAATGGTTTGAAGAAAGATCACCAAGTGCAAGTGGACGACACAGGCCGACGATGAGTGGGTAAACAAGAGTGAAGGTAGTTGGACAAGGGATAAGCAGAGACTAAAGGGGATGGGAGAGCGAACGACAGAAGGAAGACTGCGGGTGGAATCGGGATGAGTGCGGGGAATGGGAGAGGTAAGTATGCAAATCGTGGGAATGGAACCATTTCAATTGGCTGCAAAAAATTGACATAAAATGCACAGCGTTGAATATTAAAGCCTCATTTGCATATCAAGCCCCCTCCCCGTGCTCCACCCCCCCCAACTCAGCACAGCACACATCAAACCACCCAAGAAATGGAATCGACGCACAGTTCACGCACATTTTAAAAATCTTCCTTTCGGAGTTCCGTGGCTCCGTGGCGACGGAAATCAGGCTGACCCAAGAGTGTCTATCCCCTTTGGTTGGCCTGTACACCAACGGACGGTGGGATCTCCAGGTAGGTTGTTGAATGGATGTCTAACCAGGTTGGGATGTAGATTGTGGAATATTGTACACAGAGTGATGAAAATGAGGCAAGATGGTTATAAGAGCCAAGCTCGTGGTATTTTGTACCACTATTAAATAGAGGAGGTACACCACATGCGAAGCCATGTTATCAATGGACAAGTGGAACCACCACACCTATGAGCCATCCTCACCACACCACGCTCCGCCGCAAAGCCCTCAGCTAATGGGATCCCCGTTGTGTATGCAAATAAGGTCCATCGCACCCACCCCCAGAGGAAGCTCTGCCAATCCGAGCTCGTCATGGCCTCATGGACATGCAAATTGGTGCATTTGAGCTATCCTTTGAGATGTAACTTGAACCAACGGGTCTTGTACCTTTTAGCATGGTACGTACCATGCAGCACCTTTGCTGTGTACACCACGTACACATCAGCAGACATGATGTTTGACTAGACCTTCATATCAGAGAAACGATTACTCCTTTGGATGTACAATATGAACGTGTTACAGATGGTGGAAACACGGCTTTGCCAAGCCACACGCGCTCAGCTCTGCACGAAGGTACAGCCATGCACAATGGTCAAGGAGACCGTATTATGGACAGTAGCTGCAACTCAAAATCAGGTGGTACGTGTGTGAGACAGAGGGGATCCAAGGAGACCACATTAGATACCTGCAGCTCAAAGTCAGGTGGTATGTGGGAATGCATGAGACAGAGGGGATCCAACGTGACCGCATTAGATACCTGCAGCTCAGAGTCAGGTGGTACGTGTTTGAGACGGAGGGGATCATGGAATGGCCTTATATTAATATCAGGTTTCAACGCATCCTGATTTGTACATGACCTTTGTTTAAGCACACATTCTAAACAGTCACTCCGATGTTCAAGTTTGGCGTGGAAACGGTTTGAAGGTCGACTGTCAAATTGGCGAGTGGGTGAAGCGTGGTTTTTCATGGTGAGAGTGGAGTGGTCGAGAGTCAGCATGGCATTTGGGAGAGTGGTTGTGGCATGATCTTTGGTGGCAATGTACGTGGAGATAGGCCGCAGGACGGTCTGACGTGGTTCAGACAAGTGTACAATAGGACTGAATGGTGGTGGTGGTTCGATCTAAAAAAGGTGGTCTTTCCACATGGGAGACGACCTATGTCGTATGACATGAACACAGACACCGTGGCACGATTATCATAAATTTGCAGATATAGTTAGTGCTGCAGCACCTCGAGGAACGCACACTCACCTCGAATCTGTGTAGCCTGGGTTCGAATCCTGACGTACACGTACAAATAGTCATCCCGACGTTTGACAGGCAGGGCGATTTAATCGATGACTGTGCCGTCCCTCGGATGGTCGTTCGTCCGGGTGTCCCGTTTGCCAGCATTCGTTAGTGGACGTTAAAGATCCCCCACGGTGTCCTTCGCGAAGAGTAGGTGAGCTATCGCCGGCACCCTGAACAAATTACAAATTCTTAGCCAAACTTTAGTCGAACGCCAACACTGGCCAGCCGGTTCGTGAAGGACTTGGGCCAAGCTTTGCCAACCCCACAAGGACGTTGGAATTATTGTGGAATAAGAGGAGGAACCGAAGCCAGTGTTGCAGGACGTGTCGCAGAGATGACAGCAGGAAGTAAGTCGTCATCACACACAGGTGTGTTAGTGGTGAAAATGGTCAAAACCTTCTTGCAATGTCCTCACCGCTGTGTTCGATTCCCATGGCTGTTCTGGGTTGAAATTTCCCGCATCCTCGAACCCAGTGGTTATCACCTGATGCAAGATTGCTCGTCAGCCTCAAACATTCAAAGGTGTGCACAATGCCCCGATACAGGTGTCTGGAAGTCACCTGGACCAAGTGCGAATATCTTCGGATGATCATTAGTCCATCCCACGTGCAATACCCGGATGTACAAGCATTAACAATATTGTACTCCGGGAACCTTACTCCGTCATGAGGTCGAACGGGAAGGTCTTTGGTTGATCGCACGAATGTTGGGAGAAGGGGGCACAAGTATGAGTTAACGGGAGGTCAGGATCCACACGAGAGACTCCCCAACCCCAACCTCCAACCTCACTACAACCCCAATCCCAATCCCACCCCCAACCCCGATCACACACTCGACCTCACCCCCAATCCCACCCCTCACCCCGATCACACACCCCACCCCCCCATACCCCAATCCCACCCCCAACCACACACCCGACCCCAATCACACACCCCACCCCAATCCCGATCACACATCCAACCCCGATCACACCCCAATCCCGATTACACCCCAACCCTGATCACACACCTCACCCCAACCCTGATCACACACCTCACCCCAACCCCGATCACACCACACCTCACCCCAACCCCGATCACACACACCTCACCCCAACCCCGATCACACCACACCCCAACCCTGATCACACACCTCACCCCAACCCCGATCACACACACCTCACCCCAACCCCGATCACACCACACCCCAACCCTGATCACACACCTCACCCCAATCCCGATCACACCACACCTCACCCCAACCCCGAGCACACCACACCCCAGCCCTGATCACACACCTCACCCCAATCCCGATCACACCACACCTCACCCCAACCCCGATCACACCACACCTCACCCCAACCCCGATCACACCACACCCCAAGCCCAACCCCGATCACACACCCAACCCCGATCACACCCCAAGCCCGATCACACACCTCACCCCAACCCCGATCACACACCCGACGACAAAACATCAACAGACGGTGGTCGTTCACAGTTTCCATGACAACGCACGGCGCTCCTAACTCGTCCCGATGGCTCGAAACCCCCAGTATGAATTATGCAGATCCCCCTCCCCTCGTCGTCCTCCTCCCCCCGACCCCTCGTGCATATTCAGCAGCTCACCTCGTGCGCGCGCCGAGTTCGCCATGCCGTCGGGGTCCGCGCGCGTTCCCCGCCTCGAGGGTCGTGTCCAGGAGCACGATCTCGTGTCGATGTCCGATCAGGTCCGCGCTCCGTGATGTGGAGCACACGAGGCCGATGTCTTGGAGTTTGGGACGCGCGACCGGGCACACAGGACGCGCCACCCTCATTACCGGAAGGGGGCACGCCAAAAACATTTTCTCTTCCGGTTTGTTAAACCGTCGACTTTTACCGACGGACGACGCGGACAGTCATCCTTGCGCCCAGCAAGTCCGTGCCGTACGGACATCCGTGCGTTGTTTATTCCGAAGAGGATGCCGTACGGTCACGGCTCTCGCTCCGCCCCGATAAAACGGGTTAAAAATAATAATAATAATAATAATAATAATAATAATAATAATAATAAAACCCGCTGCTCGAGTTTCACGTTACGTCGTGAAATGCGCGTCTCTTTAGACTAATTAAATGTCATTCTCCGTGTCCTTTCATCGTCACATTTCATTATATTCGTTGAGAGGAGTAATTGCCCAATTAAAGGGAATCGTAAACAAAATATATCGGCAATGTATTAATCATTTATTACATTAGATACATTGTTCATGCGAACCGAGCCTCACGCTTGTTCAACCAAAATACGTTCAAGTTCGATTTTTAAACTAAATCCGATTTAACGACAGAAAAAAAAGAGTTTACGATGCGACGATGTTAATTGGTCTTACGACGCAACCAAGGATAGTGCGGAATTCTCAGAAACAAACAAACAATGGGTTGCTATGGAAACGGTTTATTTTTTAAATAACTTGTTTCCGCCTCCACTGAGTATTTGTGTCGCGTCATCGATACCCTGAGATCACCGGAGTATTCATGACGATAATCGATGGAATTGAGACGGCACGGCGAGCAACGGCAGCTTGTGTGATGTCCGTGCACGATTGGACGGTGTATAAATATGGAAGGCTTGTCTGGGTGTGGTCGTTCGATGAAGGAAGGACGGCTCGAGTGATCGCCTCCCGAGTTCTGGTACGAGGGGCGCCGCATCGCGGAGCACGCAGTCCTTGCGATGCGGACGTAAAGCCGGCTGTCTCGCATGTAGTTAGGTCGTGAAAGTTAAATCTCTCACTGGGAAGGTGGCGAAGAGTGAGGGGGGAGGGGAGAGGGGGAGGGGTTGGAGGGGGAGGGGAGGGAGGAGGGGTTGGAGGGGGAGGGGAGGGGAGGGTTGGAGGGGAGGGGGAGGGGTTGGAGGGGAGGGGAGGGGTTGGAGGGGGAGGGGAGGGGTTGGAGGGGGAGGGGAGGGGTTGGAGGGGGAGGGGAGGGGAGGGGGAGGGGTTGGAGGGGGAGGGTTGGAGGGGAGGGGGAGGGGAGGGGGAGGGGTTGGAGGGGAGGGGGAGGGGAGGGGGAAGGGGAGGGGTTGGAGGGGGAGGGGAGGGTTGGAGGGGAGGGGAGGGTTTGGAGGGGAGGGGGAGGGGTTGGAGGGGGAGGGGAGGGGTTGGAGGGGAGGGGAGGGGTTGGAGGGGAGGGGGAGGGGAGGGGGAGGGGTTGGAGGGGGAGGGGAGGGGAGGGGTTGGAGGAGGGGTTGGAGGGGAGGGGTTGGAGGGGAGGGGGAGGATTGGAGGGGAGGGGGAGGGGTTGGAGGGGAGGGGAGGGTTGGAGGGGAGGGGGAGGGTTGGAGGGGAGGGGTTGGAGGGGAGGGGGAGGGTTGGAGGGGAGGGTTGGAGGGGAGGGGGAGGGGTTGGAGGAGGGGTTGGAGGGGGAGGGGAGGGGTTGGAGGGGGAGGGGAGGGGTTGGAGGGGAGGGGGAGGGGTTGGAGGGGAGAGGGGGAGGGGTTGGAGGGGAGAGGGGAGGGGTTGGAGGGGAAAGGGGAGGGGTTGGAGGGGAGGGGTTGGAGGGGAGGGGAGGGGTTGGAGGGGGAGGGGAGGGTTGGAGGGGAGGGGAGGGGTTGGAGGGGAGGGGAGGGTTGGAGGGGGAGGGGAGGGTTGGAGGGGAGGGGTTGGAGGGGAGGGGGAGGGTTGGAGGGGAGGGGTTGGAGGGGAGGGGTTGGAGGGGAGGGGGAGGGGTTGGAGGGGAGGGTTGGAGGGGAGGGGAGGGGTTGGAGGGGAGGGGGAGGGGTTGGAGGGGAGGGGAGGGGTTGGAGGGGAGAGGGGGAGGGGTTGGAGGGGAGAGGGGAGGGGTTGGAGGGGAAAGGGGAGGGGTTGGAGGGGGAGGGGTTGGAGGGGAGGGGTTGGAGGGAGGGGTTGGAGGGGGAGGGGGAGGGTTTGGAGGGGGAGGGGAGGGGGAGGGTTTGGAGGAGGGGTTGGAGGGGAGGGGTTGGAGGGGGAGGGGGAGGGGAGGGGAGGGGTTGGAGGAGGGGTTGGTGGGGGAGGGGTTGGAGGGGGAGGGGTTGGAGGGGAGGGGTTGGAGGGGGAGGGGAGGGTTTGGAGGGGAGGGGTTGGAGGGGAGGGGTTGGAGGGGAGGGGTTGGAGGGGGAGGGGAGAGGTTGGAGGAGGAGGGGAGGGGTTGGAGGGGAGGGGTTGGAGGGGGAGGGGAGAGGTTGGAGGAGGAGGGGAGGGTTGGAGGGGAGGGGAGGGGTTGGAGGGGAGGGGAGGGGTTGGAGGGGAGGGGGAGGGGTTGGAGGGGAGGGGAGGGGTTGGAGGGGGAGGGGAGGGGTTGGAGGGGAGGGAGGGAGGGGTTGGAGGGGAGGGAGGGAGGGGTTGGGAGGGAGGGGTTGGAGGGGAGGGAGGGAGGGGTTGGAGGGGAGGGAGGGAGGGGGAAAGAGGAGGGAGAGAGAGGGGTGGGGGAAAGAGGAGGGAGAGAAAGGGGTGGGGGAAAGAGGAGGGAGAGAGAGGGGTGGGGGAAAGAGGAGGGAGAGAGAGGGGTGGGGGAAAGAGGAGGGAGAGAGAGGGGTGGGGGAAAGAGGAGGGAGAGAGAGGGGTGGGGGAAAGAGGGGCGAGAGAGAGAGAGGGGTGGGGGAGAGTGAGGAGGTAGAGGGGGGAAAGAGAGGAGGGGGAGGGAGGTGGAAAGAGAGAGGAGGTAGGGGGAAAGAGAGAGGAGGGAGGGGTTGGGAGGGAAGGTAGACGTGCTGTGAAGTGTTAACTACGATTCATAATGTTTCATCAAATGATTCTGCACAGTATAACAGTGAAGAGAGAAACAAAATAATGTCTGTAATCCATTTTCTACCAGTCATGCGAAAAACACCACCCAGAGATCAACACCGCCCAGACGTGTCTGAGGCCAAGCCACCCAGACACAAATGCCCATCCGGACACATCCGGAGACAAACGCCCGTCCGGACACAAACACCACCCGGAGACAAACTCCCATCCGGACATAAACACCACCCGGACATAAACACTGCCTGGATACTTTCGGAGGCAAACACCGCCCGGACGTGTCCAGAGCCAAGCTGTCTGGAGACAAACTCCTGTCCGGACATAAACACCGCCCAGACACGTCCGGAGACCAATTTCCATCCATACATGTCTGGACATAAATACCATCCAGACACGTCCCTAACAGCTTGACTGCTGGGTAGCTATCATTTCTTGGAAGCGTGGCTGCGCTGCTGATGCCGTGCCCCTCCACCAGTACACTGGTACTCATTTCACTGATCTTAGAAGGATGACAGGCTGAGTCAACCCCACCTGGTGTTAATTCAGAGGAAAACGGGGCTCGAACTCAGGACCCTAAGATCCCAAGCAGGCCACCCTAACCAATAAGCCAACACCAAGCTTGTTACTCAAGAGTGAAAAATCACTTTAAAAATTCTCCAATCCAGATGTGGATTCAGATCTTCACCAAAATCGAATCAATTCTCACTTGTTACACACACGCCCAACCTACCCACCAAGTTTCGTCCAAATCCATCCACAACTTTTTGAGATATTTTGTTCACAAACAAACAAAGACAGACAGACGGGGTGAAAACAACCTCCATCCACCTTCGGTGGTGGAGGTAATAAAATTCACCAATTCTGGATTTCAATTCACCTGCCCATAAGGACTGGTTCTTCACTAGTATGTATTGTAAAAACCTTAACCCTATCAGTGAATGGATTTCAAAGGAGGAAAAAGTCGTTGGTGGTTGAATTCAGTGACTTGATATGCAAATGCAAATTATCTTCAAATTTCAAGTCAATCAGATGAAAATTGAGGATTTTACAAAATTGGCCTATGTTGACCTCAAAAGATTGACCGCTACATCACATGGTCATGTAACATGTGGTAACGTTTCAATTTCATCCGCTGAACGGTTTTCGATGTTTGCCCTTAACATGATGCAGACACGACGTACGACGTATTGAGCGATTGAAATAGAAAATTATCCAACTTAAACAAATATATAAAATTTCAAGAATTTTGTTTTGCCTAAAACACCGCTCGGCACTCACTGATGAGCCTCTGACAGTTTGATGAAGATCTGCTTGGTAATCTCTAAGAAAAATGATGACACACACACACACACACACACACACACACACACACACACACACACACACACACACACACACACACACACACACACACACACACACACACACACACACACACACACACACACACACACACACACTTCTCTGTTAGTCGGCCTATAGATAGATAGTATAGATGGTTTCACATATTTGCCTGCATTGTGTAATTCTCTCTTATTTGGTCTAATTTGCCACTTTCTTCTGATTTTTCTATTAATTGATTTATTTTCTGAACACGTGCTCTACCTTCCTCCAACCTTCCCACAAATTCTCTTTCCATGCATCAAATTTTCCTTCTCATACTTCCTTTTGTTCCCTGATCTCATTCTTTACCTTGTGTGTACATTGAAATAACCAACCCTTCTAACTTTTGGAGCACAAAGTAACAATGCACTTCAAGGAATGTTGGTTGTCGTTCGTATCCGAAGAAGAACGTTGACTTGAAACAAGTTTTTATGCTGCAGAAGCTGCTGCCCCTGACAGCAACCATACTCGAAGATGGTGAACAGTGTAACCCGGTGTCAAAACCCTCCAGAAAGACCACCAGTGGACTTTAGGGTGAGGGTGCAGCAGGTGCAGTGGTGACTTTAAAATTTTTTAAGTGAAGAATCACTTTAATAATTCTCAGATCAGGATCGGAATGTCACCAAAATCTAATCAATTCTTCGTTGTCGTACACCCATCCTGTCCACAAAGTTTCGTCCAAATCCATCCACAACCTTTTTAGATATCGTGCTCACAGACAAACAGACAAACAGAGGTGAAAAAACCTCCATCCACCTTCGGTGGAGGAGGTAACGAGAGCGAAGTCGATGGCAGCCCATTGCTAATCCCCACGCTTCCCACCTCAAGCAAAGTTGAAAGATTCCAAAAACTTCCACCAATAATGACTCCATTTCAGTTTGATTGACAATTTTTTTTCACGTTTTAAACCCTGTGACTCAAATTCCCCCCCCCCCCCCCGGGCATGAACTAGGTGTCAAATACAAAAAAAAAGAAAAAAGATCCTTAAATATTTCATGATGCATTACATTTGACCTAAACTTTTGTTTATAAAACGTAATGTATATAGATTGATAAGTTATAAGGGAGTTTTAGTTGATGGTGTTGGTAACCAATGCCCATTTGTCGTGTGTTTCTCCTTTCGTGCATGTGCTGAAAAACACCCCTAATGTTGATTGCACACAAAAAGTTTCATTCAACAAGTTTTAAAATGTGCCTGGAATTGCAATTACCCAGGTGGTGGGGCTAACATGATACTGCTCTTGCACATTCTTACCATTTGGTGATCATATGGACCAAGTTTGGTGAATTTCTCGAGTTTCGTGAATTTCTGGACAACCGTTTAGGCTTCGGGGGAGATAGCGTGATGGACAGACGATAGAGACAGCTGCAGTCGATTACAATATCCCCCCGTTTTTTCAAAAAGTGTGGGGATAAATATTACTTGCATCTCATCATATCCTGTAGTTCACAAGAAGTTGTGTAAGCTCAACCGGAACAAAACAAGTGTTCTTTGTGTGTTGTTTTGTGTACTTTGTTATCGTGATTTGTTTCAGGGCCTGTGGAACTGTACTTATAAAGCTGTAATTGTGTTCATAACAGTTTTAGCGGGTATTGAGTTAGTTTATTGAAAGAAGCAGGGGGAGGCCTCGTGTTAAGTTTAGCGTTAAGTCAGTTGGAGCCTTGGGAGTATGGGGATAAAAAAGGGTATAAATAGAGACCGAAGGAGAAAGGAAGACGAGTTCATAAAATGTGACAGATGCTCAATGTGGGCCATATCAACAATGGGGGAAGCAGAGGGTTCTCATTGTTGTAGGAAGTGTGAGGAAATCGTCCACTTGAGGAAGGTTATTACCGGGTTGAAGGAACGCATCGATAATTTGCAGCAAGTAGGAGAATGTGAGAAATTTGTAGATAATAGTTGGTTACGGTTGTGGAGTGAGGTTGCTGAGGATATTGGAAGTGGTGATGGTGCAGTGGATGCAAAATGTGGTGATGGTGCAGTGGGTGCAGGCTGTGGTGACGGTGCAGCGAGTGCAGACTGTGGTGATGGTGCAGCGGGTGCAGGTTGTGTTGACGGTGCAGCGGGTGCAGGCTGTGTTGACGGTGCAGCGGGTGCAGGCTGTGGTGACGATACAGGCTGTGGTGAAGTTGCGCTGGGTGCAGGCAGTGGTGTCGGTGGTGAAATAGAAATTGGTAGAAATGAGGTATGGGAGACAGTTTTTGTGGGTGATGAGATTATTAAACATGTAGATTCTTCATTCTGCATGAAGGATCGTAAACATATAATTCTGTGCAGTTTTGAAGGAGCAGGATTCCGGGACATTGAAGGAAGGGTAAACGATATTGTATCGGGTCATGGCAGGAAGAAGTTGGTTGTGGTACACCTCAGTAGAGGAATAATGGGGCTTCTGAGGCCTCCATGCAAATGAATGGGGAAAACGGGGTAAAACTCGATGAATTAAACTGTTTCTCCAAATCCAAATAAATCATACACAAATAAATATCAAAAACATACTCCTTGTGGTTTCTGTTATTATATCAAATCAGCTGTTGGTGATGAATACAACAAGTTAGAACTTTATAGAGGAGAAGATGCCTCAGATGAGTTTGTAAGACGATTGGAAAAAGACTATATAAGACGAAGAGAAATAATGGTGAAAACCTATAAACCAATGTCATTAACAAAGGGAGAGAAAAAGGAATTTAGAAAGAACAGTATCTGTCATATTTGTGAGGAGAAAATTGAGGGAGAGGCCAAGGTTAGGGATCACTGTCATCTTACTGGTAAATATAGAGGTCCAGCTCATTCCCGTTGTAATCTTAATTGCAAGCCTCCAAATTTTATTCCTGTCCTTCTTCACAACAACACTCACTATCACACACATCTATTTATAAATGAACTTTCAAAGACATCTGGAGATATTTCTGCCATTCCTAACACAGATCTAAAATACATCTCATTCACAAAAACAATTCATACATCCCCCAGAACCCATATCAGATTTCTTGACACATACAAGTTTATGTCAAGTCCATTATCTAACTTGGTATTAAATATTAAAAACTTCCCGAGTCTTAAATCATATTTCTCAAATCAAGAAGAGATTGATCTATCACAAAAGGGAATATATATGTGTATGACTACATGGATTCATTTGAGAAGTTTAAAGAAACACAACTTCCTTCAAGGGAAAGTTTCTATGGAAAGTTAAATAAAACTCATATTTCCGATGGAGATTATACACAAGCTAAAAAGGTTTGGGAGAAGTTTAATATAAAGAATCTTGGAGAATATCATGATTTGTATCTTAAAACTGATGTATTGTTATTGGTTGATGTGTTTGAAACTTTTAGAACAGTCTGTCATAATAAAAATTCTTATGGATTAGACCCCGTTCACTATTACACAGCCCCCGGTTTGGCTTGGAGTGCGATGTTAAAAATGACAAAACAAAATTTGGAATTAATCAGTGATATAGATATGCTTTTAATGATAGAGAAGGCTAAAAGAGGAGGAATATCTCAAGTTTGTTCCAAGACATTTGCTAAAGCAAATAACAAATATCTTCCTGATTATAATAAGAATGAGGACAACTCTTACCTGATGTATTATGATGCTAACTATTTGTATGGGTGGGCTATGTCTCAATCTTTACCATATGGAAAACTTAAATGGGTTAAAGAAAAACATTATGAAAAAGTTTTACTTGACATTGTAATCTCCTATCAAAAAGAATTGGATGAAGCTGAAGTTGGATATTATTTTGAGGTTGATTTAAAATATCCAGAAGAACTTCATAACAAACGTAAAGACCTCCCTTATGCCCCTGATAAAGAAAGTCCAAGAAAAGAATGGTTAAGTGATTACCAACAGTCATTTAATATAAAAGGTAAATCTCCAGAAAAACTACTTGCAACATTAAATGATAAAGAAAGTTATGTTTTACATCAAAGGAACTTGAGACAATATTTATCTGCTGGGTTGAGAGTGAGAAAAATTCATCGAATTTTGAAATTTAAACAAATTCATTGGTTAAAGAAATATATTGATTTTAACACAAAAAGGAGAACAGAAGCAAAAACAGGCTTCAAAGTTAATTAGTAGACCAAGTTTTGAACGAGCGGAGGTGTTTTCAGAGAATTTTTGTGCTATTCATTTGAAAAAAGAGAGTATTGAAATGGATAAACCTATTTATATAGGAACATCAATTCTTGACTTGTCAAAGTCGTTAATGTATGACTATTACTATAATAATTTAAAATTAAAGTATAAGGATAATGTGTCATTGTTATATATGGATACAGATAGTTTTATATGAGAAATTAAGACAAGTGATGTATATGAGGATATGATCGATAATATTGATATGTATGATACAAGTAATTATAAGTTGGATAGTATGTTGTTTTCATTAAAGAATAAGAAGGTTATTGGTAAGTTTAAGGATGAGTTGGGTGGAAAGGTCATGAGTGAATTTGTTGGTTTGAGATCAAAGTCTTATCCTTTTACGTATATTGATAATAATAACATTGAAAGATGTGATAAGAAGCTAAAGGGAATAAAGAAAAATATAATCAAGGAAACAATAAACTTTAAACATTATTACAACTGTTTAACCTTAAAGAAGGAAGAGTACAGAAAAAAATGAATACAATAAGAAGTTATAAACATCAATTATATACAGAAGAGATAAATAAGAAAGCATTAGGAGCTTTTAATGATAAAATATATATTTTAGAGAATGGAATCAAGAGTATCTCTTATGGTTATAAGTATAAGTGTTAAGGGGTGTCTTTTTACTGATTTATAAATGATAGAACCAAGCAATAACCTAACCAAAGAGTGGAGATGTAATCAGCCTTGGTATTTAAATGGGAAACATCAAATAAGTCTTATTGAAAAAATAACCGGGGTAAAAGTAAATAAAACAAATAAGCGGATAAATTTAATTACAAATAAGTTGGAGGATGTAAAGGAAAAAATAAATATCCTTGAATGGACTGAAAACTTTGATGGTTATCAATTGAACAACGGAAAAACAATTTACTACAATCTCAAAATGATATGTGGATCAGGAGGTGGACAAACAAGAACATTGTATTGAGAGAAGTTTATGATTTTATTTCTGCTCAACAAAGACACAAAAACCAAGAACTAAGTTTTAAAATAATATTTGTGAATATACTCAATGGTGATGAATGTAATCTGAAAATTAATTTATTACCTCGAATAGAACATGGACAAATATTTATTGGATCACTCTGAGTGGAGTGAAAATATAAAAGTAATCAGTAAGGAATGGGGCAGAGATCGATCTCTTCTTTTGACCCCATGGACCGAGAGTCAGAGGGGGTGGGGGGGGTTGGGTTTTTTGGACCCTGAGACAATTTAACATGAGCTTGTATGGGAGAAAATCATTCTCCTGTTTTAACCGAATTAGCCTTGAGTCAGAAAGGTTTCCCCATTCATTTGTATGGGGGGGGGGGGGGGTGAGAGGAATCAGTCTCCTGTTTAGGGGTTTTCGGGGTTTAATTCACAGAGTTTACCCCGTTTTCCCCATTCATTTGCATGGATGCCTCAGAAGCCCCATGATTCCTCTACTCACCTCGGTGCGAATGATGTCGGGTAAGTATACTCAGAGGTTTTGAAAAATAGGTACAGGATACTGGGTAAGCGGCTGAAAGCAAAGGGTTGTGATGTCATGTTTTCTGGGATTCTCTCGAGATTAGGAAACAATAAAGAAATTATGAGCAGAACAATAGACATCAACCAATGGCTGGAAGAATGGTGTTGGGAGGAAGGTTTTACATTTAAGAAGCAGTGGGAATCATTTAGGGGACAAAGGGAGTGTTTCCAGAATGATGGCCAGATATTAAATAGAAAGGGGGCAGCAAGGTTTGCAGTGGGAATTGAGGAAGGAATTCAGGCTTTTTTTTAGGTCAGCGGAGGGTGGGGAAGCTATTAAGGAAGGAACTGATGATGTACTTGTAATGAGTAAGGCCAGGCAGGAAAGTAGAATTTCAGGAAGGGAAAAGTGAAACATATTCTATAATCTATACCAATGCCAGAAGTTTAAATAATAAGATGGAAGAGCTTAAGGCCAAAGTAGATAGCGAGGAGTATGATATAGTTGCAGTGAGTGAGACAAGATTTATGGAGGAGAGTAACTGGAGGACAGGATTAGAAGGCTACAAAGTGTATCAGTGTGATAGGAAGGAGAGAATAGGAGGAGGAGTAGCAATCTGGGTAAAGGAAAACATTGCATCAATAAAAATCTGGGTAAAAGACAGCATTGCATAATTGCAATAAGAAGTTTTTCATCATCAACTTTTACACAAGAACAGTCAGAAGAATTGCCAGGAGCTGAGAGTATCTATCAAGGGCGTGAGGAAGGGCTTTTACAGAGGATCCAGGTTGGAGTGGAGGAAGTAAAACAACAGCTAGGAAATCTAAGAGTAGATAAGGCTCCGGGGCCAGATATTTAATATGCAACCGAGAGTATTGATGGAGGTGGCTGAGCAGGTAAGCGAGATGTTAACGGATATTTTCAATAGCTCACTGGAGTCAGGATGGGTACCAGAGGATTGGAGAGTAGCAAATGTAACACCATTATTTAAGAAAGGATCCAGAGAAGAATTGGAAAACTATAGACGTGTTAGTTTGACTTCAGTTATGAGGAATGTGTTGGAGACATTAGGAACCATTTAAATAAATCTATGCTCATAAATGTCAATGTGAGTGTGTCAATGTGTCACTGTGTCTCCTCCATAACTCCAAAACCATAAAACTGATCAGCCTGAAACTTTGCATGCATACCAAGAAAACTCCAAGGATGTGGAAGAGTGAAAATTGTGTTTGGGTTAATTAAAACACTTCTTTTTTAAAGATAATTAACGGCCTTATTTGACAATATCCTTCATCAGATGATCCTTGGCCACCTCACTCTCTGGGGTCTTCACGTGTTTCCTGGGTAACCTCGCTGGGGTCTGAAGCCGCCATGTTTTTTGGCTTGCTCAACCATACCTTGACTTGGAACAGGCCACAACGATTTCTTAATGATAAAGTTTTTTTTTTCTTCACTTACCTCACTCATTATCAAATGCCTGTTCATCATTGCTATGAATTGTTGTGTACATCGCTTTTGTAAGTACGATCGTTTTCAAATTAGAAGTCTGGAGCAATTTCATGCATTATATGATACGATTTTCCACGATCTAGTCTCACTAACGAATTAAAAAATATCATCAAAATACTATTTCGGTTTTGAGGATCAAATATCGTCTGGATGAAAGTATCGAAATCTGTTGTGAAATCTAATAATTTAAAGAACAAACGAATCTTATAACTAAACTGATATACCTATTTACTTTAAGCAAGCAAGGCGATGTTCCCTCCACCATACATACACAAGAAAATGTGAAATTTCCAAAGCATTAAACTTACCTTTTTCTACTGTTTTGAGAATTATATCGAGTGAACAAAAAATTTAGGAATGTGCCAAAATGAACTGCCATCATTGAGCGATACAATTTAATACATTCACTGCTCGACCTCGTGCCCAATCCCCCAGAGGGACTGCCGAGCCATAGCATCTGCCAGATCTGTGTCGATATTTTCAGAGGTTTTGCAAAATGCTCCACAGAGAATCAAAGCAAATCTGGTGAAAAACTGACGTTCTAAAAGAAAAGTTATAACGTTTGCGGACACCAAACCAATGTACCACGTGATGCTTGCACAGACGAACAGGCAAGATGATGTATTATCTGCAATGTTGATTTCATGGGTGATTGAACTTTACAATGTCTCCAGGGTTGTTCTGCATCAAGCTGCAACTCTTTTGCAGTTAGTCATTATTTGAACGAATTCATTTTATTTAATTAACTGCTGCATGCATGGTGAAGAATGACTTGAAAAGTTAAAGGGATCTCATATGATATACAGTGACAGCCTAGCCAACCGTTCCTTATCAACCATTTAATTGGAGTGCTTGCATGAGTGATTAAGCGATTTGCTGAACGCTTTACAGTCGATAGCGGTCCCACACTTGGTCGTTCGAAGTGAATCGTACACTCACTGTGGACGCTTTTGCCCGCCACGTTATTCAAAGGGAGTGGTTCGTGCTCGGTCGCCCTGAGGGAGTGTTCCATGCTCGGTCGCCCTGAGGGAGTGTTCCATGCTCGGTCGCCCTGAGCGAGTAATCCGTGCTCCGTCGCCTTGAGCGAGTGGTCCGTGCTCTGTCGCCCTGAGCGAGTGGTCCGTGCTCCGTCACCCTGAGCGAGTGGTCCGTCCTCCGTTTCCCTGAGCGAGTTGTGAAATTACACCCGATTTACGAGTCTTTTGCCATATTAATGTGTTTTATGAGTTACCGAGCCAAAATTTTTTCCCACCCGTCACATGAAGCCGTTCATAAAGAATAATCTTCATGAACATATCCCTGAAATATAAATGCAACGTTGTTTTTAGGTGAAAGCTACTCATGGTTTTTGGGTTGTTGCCAATATCATGTGTGTTTGTGTGTGTGTGTGTGTGTGTGTGTGTGTGTGTGTGTGTGTGTGTGTGTGTGTGTGTGTGTGTGTGTGTGTGTGTGTGTGTGTTGTTCATAAAGCATATATCTATATCTTTATCTCTATATCCGGATGGTGTTTGTCTCCAGACGTGTTCGGGCAGTAATTAGCGCTCCACCGCATGTCTGCCTGCCCTTTCTCTCACCTCACACTGTCTTCCCTTCCCCCATGCCTCCTCGATCCACCTCCCTCCTCTCTCCCCACACCCCTCTCTCCCTCTTTCCCCCCTCTTTTTCTCCTTCCCCCTTTCGTATTCCGATCAGCGAAGCGAAGGGTGGTATTTGACAGTACAAACTAATTAAATCAGTCAGCATGGGTTTACCAAAGTTAGTTCCAGTCAAACAAATATTTTAGAGTTCTGTGAGGCAGTGTCTGATTGAGTAGATGAAGGAAAGACAGTGGACATTGTATATCTAGACTTTAAGAATGCATTTGATAAGGTACCACATCGGAGGTTGTTAACCAAAGTGAGGGCTTGTGGAGTGGCTAGTCAGGTAGTTAATTGGAAATGCAAACTGGCTTAGTGACAGGAAGCAAAGAGTGGCTGTGAGTGTGAGGATGTCTTGCTGGGAGGATGTCTTGCTGGGAGGATGCAAGTAGCGGGGTACCTCAGGGATCAGTACTCGGACCATTACTATTCATTATTTACATCAATGATTTGGATAGTGGGGTGAAGAGATGGCTTTTCAAATTTGCGGATGACACGAAGCTTGGAGGTAAGGTGGATAGCAGAGGGGATGGTGATCAGATAGACTAAAGTATTGATACCTGCATAGATTGGGCAAATGATTGGCAGATGTAGTTTAACCTGAGCAAGTGTAAGGTGTTGGGGATGGGAATGAACAATGAAAATCGAGATTACAGGATGCAAGGGGTAATTTTGGAGCATGTCACACACAGGAGAAGGTCACCAGGCAGCTATAGGTAAAGGAAATAGGGTTTTAGGTTGTATTCGGAGGGGGATCATTTATAAATCAAAAGAGGTGGTGTTAACATTGGACAGGAATTTAGTGAGGGCCACATGTAGAATATTGTGTGCAGTTCTGGTCACAATAACTCAGGAAGGACATCGATGCCATCGAGAGGGTTCAGCGCAGGGCTACTACATTGATTCCAGGCCGAGCGAGACTCAGCTATTAGGAGAGGCTGAAGGAGACAGGGCTTTATACATTAGAAAGGAGGTGGTTATGAGGAGATATGATGGAGATGTTGAAGATAATGAAATGTAGAGATAAAATAAGTGCAGATGAATTATTCAACAGAGAAGACAGTGATAGGACCAGAGGCCATAGCTTGAGAGTAAAAAGAGGAGAGTTAAGATGGTAGCAAGGCAGGGGACTTTCACTCAGAGAGTAGTTCATGCAATAAATGGTCTCCCTGGAAAGGTAGTGGCAGCAGAAACAGGAGATACATTTAAATTGGAATTAGATAGGTACCTGAAAGTTATGGAGATTGAGAGGTGCGGGGATGTTGGCGGAACTTTGAGGTAGCTTAAGTATTGATGGGTGATTGTGTGCATGTGTAAAGAGTGCTGTTGGTGGGGGTCTCATTAAAGGGTGTTGTGTGGTTGATGTATGTTTTTAACCAAGCCCATGCCCCCTTCCCTGGGGAAAAAATAAACACAAAAACTGCAAAAACGAAATAAAAAACCCCACAAAAAACACTTAACTAAAATATAAACCAGAGTGGTGTCAAAGCCACCCAATGCTCGCCTGTTTATACATTTATCGTTTTTCGTTTTTAAGACTAGTGTAATAATATATATTTTTATAAACCATTACAGTGAAGTCTGATCCAAATAATTTTAAAGCAATATATGTATTTGCATATTGTAATCAGTAAAAAATAGTGTGGTCGATAAAAACATGAGAAAGGAAATAACTTGCACCAAAAACTTTAACATTTTCATGCTCACGCTCACGCTGACGCTCAAAGACTAGTCTAATAATATTTTTTATAAACCATTGC
This sequence comes from Eptatretus burgeri, assembly GCF_056783735.1. NCBI lineage: Eukaryota > Metazoa > Chordata > Myxini > Myxiniformes > Myxinidae > Eptatretus > Eptatretus burgeri. The sequence goes on from NC_140963.1 coordinate 136,743,084, forward strand.
AGTGAAGTCTGATCCAAATAATTTTAAAGCAATATATGTATTTGCATATTGTAATCAGTAAAAAATAGTGTGGTCGATAAAAACATGAGAAAGGAAATAACTTGCACCAAAAACTTTAACATTTTCACGCTCACGCTGATGCTCACGCTCACGCCGGGGGTATCGCTATTGCTCTCTGTTCTTCGAACAGGCGAGCTACAAACACATGATGCATTTTCTTATTTTGATTTGTTTTTTATACATAAGTGTGGTGTTGATGTGGCACAGGCATGATGGGCTGAAATGCCCTCCACCTGTGTCTAATTTCCTTGTGTTTACTTGTATAATAATAAAGATATTTTGGCAGTGCTCTATCAATCGATCATATCGTTTACAATAAAACAGCATATAGAGAGTAAATACTATACATGCTTTATTACATATAAGGTTTCTTTTCTCAAGAATAAATGAGGATAATCAACCCTGTTGTTATTCATATGGTTCAAATCTTTCCCTCTCAAAGAGTGCTGACATCACCAGCAAAGTGCTACATACAGCCTTTCATGCTCACCAGGTAGCATGAGTTGTTCCGATCGAGGCATGTAGATCATGGACCATTGGCAGCCATGCATGCATGTTTCATACCGTCATGTCATCGAGCACCAGCAATGAGGTATGGAACTGAGGCTCATTCCCCTGAGTGCACCTTTCACATATCACTCTAACTCCCGCTCAGCTTGGAGTGACTCAGTTTCGCCGTGCCAGGCGAAGTCGCAAGGCCACGTAGGCAGCGAGACGTAGCACCAACACAAAGACACCCAGCATAGCAAAGTCCTTGGCTAACCCTCCGTTTTTCACTCCGAGCGTGCGAAACACCGCCTCGGGCTGGGAAAATGGGCAGGAGGCTGCGCCAGGTTCTGGCAGACAGCTCGGATTCAGTGTTGGGCCATCAGACACAGCCTCGTCGCAGTGCAACGGGTGACGATCTAACCCATAGATTATTCGAACGATTCCTTCAAAGCTGTATCTGCAAGACATGGGTTTGAGCAACAGTGGGAATGGTGTAGTTAATCAGAGGAAGTGTTCACATTGACCCTGCAGTTGGAGTACGGCAAAGCATGTTAGCAGCAGTGGGTTTAATAAAATCACCGTCCATCAGCGATCATCTCCACATTGATCAGATGCTATAATCAATACACTATGCCTGTATGAGGTTCGAGTTAAACTTTCATTCGTCTTGTTTGACTGCACTTATTGCAACGTAAATGCACAGGTTTATTTTTGATGCACGTGCTGTGTTTGTGAACTGCAAGTGATCGATCATGTTGTTGTTAAGAAGAGATGCTGCGACATGAGCCCTTTTTTAAAAGCCAAAATAGTTGTTAATTTTGCTCGGTATTATTAAAGGATAATATTATTTCCTGATTATGGTTTGGGGGGGGGGGGGTAACCTGGCACTGCCCAGCTGGGTGAGGTTTTCTCAGCAGTAGTTTTGGGACATGTTGGACATTGAAAAGCTATGGAGTTATTGGCCTCTTAGTGGTTATCTTTTGCCTGCAGGCCAGCAGCAGCAGTGCCTGACCCCACATCCCAATATACACTTTATGGCAGGCTTTGTTGGCCTCAAAATGGATGTCAAGGCCGAGGGGTAGCAGCTTAAATTCTTGCCCAGATTCTGAAGTAGCTACACCCAAATTTTGAGACCTCTAGGTGCTACGGTTCGGCCATGAAAGATAATAAACAAATAGACAAACACTTGAAATTACAGGCAGACCCCGACTTGTGAATAAGTTACGTTCCTGAACTTTGTTCTAAAGTCGAATTCTTCATAACTCGAAAATTGCCTTTTTTCTTGTTTCCCCAAAAAGCATCAAGGGTCTTCGCCGGTATGAACTCTGTGTCTCACCTCCCCACCCCCCACCTTACATCCGTGGTGTTTTTATGTGCATGAATGGGCTTAAGCCTTAGATAATTATATTTCCTGCTGGTCTCTCTTGTTTGTTTCTTTTTCTCTTTCTCTTCTTCGTTGTAATGGTACATCCAGTGGGTGCTGATCCTTTCATATGCTCGATAATTCGCGGCTTATCATTCACGATTGTCGAGATCGTTGAACGATTGAGGTCCAAAGACCTACGATAGCCTCAGGTGTTAATAAATTTAAGACATCTTAATGCATTTATTATAATGGAACTTCATCTGTAAATATGGGGTAGGGTGTTCGTATGTCAGGAGTTCGAAAGTTGGGGGCTTGCCTGTAGTTAGAAGAAGATTTGAGTGAAACATCCCTACCTTACTACCTTACTAACTCTCCTCTTTTTTTTGTTTTTTACTCTCAAGCTATGGACCTTGGTCCTGTCACTCTTGTCTGATAATAAAAACAAAAAAAACTTCGGCACATATTTTATCTATACCCTTCACTGTCTTAAACATCTCTATCATATCTTCTCATCACCACCTCCTTTCTAGTGTATAAAGAGATGTCTCTGTCAGCCATTCCTCATAGCTGAGTCGAGCTCGGCCCAATACCAATGTAATCGCCCTGCACTGAACTCTCTCTGTGGTAGTTATGGCCTTCCTAAAGGCCCGGTCACACCTTGACGTTTTAGCCAGCGATGGCAACGTATTAAAATGTATGTAAAACGCTGGCTTACGTTGAACTTTTGATGTTTTTTTTTAAAGATTCGGACATATTCATAGCGACTTGGTCTTATGTATAACGCATTGGTAACGGACACAGAACGTTTCGTTGTGTTATAGATAACTTATACCAACGAATGCTGAACCTGTTGTCGGCCTACACAACCGATGCCCAAAGATAGTCTAACTTCGGCATAGCGCGTTGCACGCATCGCCGACGATGTCGTGACGTAGCCTATTAAAAGGCTGACGCACAACGATTCGAATCATAACTGCCGTAGAAATGGAAGTGTCAACATCGCGGTCACACCTTGGCGATCTTGCCAGCGTATGCCGACCTAAGAAAAATGTGTCTAAAACGTTGGGGGCACGTCAAATACGGTATGAGTAAGTTTGGTATACGTGAGTAGAACGCTAAATACGCTATCATACATCGTAGTAAGTAGAGTACGTCAAGAAATTTTAAACATGTTCAAAATTTTATGACGTACTCGGCGTATGACACACGTTCCGCATGCGATGGGGATAAGTTTTACACACGATATGTAGACGCTTACACACGTCCACAAAGGTTACTAATAAGCTACTCATAAGTCGAAACACGTCGCGGTAATGTCTTTTTTACACGAAACTTATTTCTAAATTATGTTTGACGTGCTTTGAACCAATTCTTTACGTAGTCCCAACACACATCGATGTATGTAGACGTATTCCAATGACGTCTTCCGGTCGACAAAAAAAATAAATTAACGTGTTTCTAGCTTACAACTGCCATATAAACACGTGTTCCCAGCGGTTTTGGGAATTGGTATATAAAAATGCTGCTCATAAAAGGGGAACCCAACAGTGTTTTCGAGTCCTTTTTGAGTCGATGTCCATGTCAGCAGTAACAGTATCAGTATCAGTATCAGTATCAGTATCAGTATTAGTATTAGTATTGGTATTAGTTTGTTCATGTTGGCAGTAGTAGGTGAGTGTGAGGGGGAGGGTGTGGGTTATGATGGATCGTCCTTGCGTTTAACGATTTAACGATTTAAATGATAAACTCAACGATTTAAATGATAAACTCAACGATTTAAATGGCTGCATCTCCACTATTGAAAGTAGACGCTTGCGCTCAACAATTGGATTTTTTTTTACACTCAACGACTTTTAAACGGTACCACTCACCTAGTTTCATTGTTTACAATGAACGATTTAAATTGCAGTCACTCGCCTTTGTTTTTTGACGCTGGGGTTTGGAAATTTGAAGCGTTTCTTCTGAACGTGTTAAAACGCTCAAACTCGACTATTTTAAATAGACTCTGCCGATGGACAATTGGAATCATAGCCAAGCTAGACATCGAAGTGTGAACATCCTCGTCATGCCCAAGAAAAGTTTGAAGAATGCTGCAAATAAGTGTCCTGGCCGTGGCCGTGAACGCTGACGCAAGGACGATCCATTATACCGACGTCTTTCAGCCTATGAATAACTTAAAAGTAACGTCTGTCGACGTGTGGCAACGATCGCGTAACGTGCCAACAACACGTTAATCATAGGTTAGAAATAAGTTTCGGGTACGCTAAACATTACCTCGGCGTGTCTCAACTTATGATTAACTTACAAGTAGCATGTGTTGACGTCTGTCAACGATCGCAGACCGTGCATACAACTTGTGGCCAGCGTAGCGGAACGTGTGAGTCATACGCCGGCATACGTCGTGAAATTTCAAGCATGAAAAAATTTGAGGACAACCGAAAAGTACAACGTTTAAAGCCAGCGTACAACGACGTATGGCAGTGTTTTTCAGCGTGCTCTCAATGTTATCAAAACTTACCCATAACGTATTCAACGTGTGCCAGCGTTTTAGAATAAAAATTCAAAAATCGGCATATGTTGGCTGAAACGTCAAGGTGTGACCGGGCCTTAAGTTGTGGTGACCAAAACTGTACGCAATATTCTCGATGAGGCCTCACTACAATCCGATACAATGTTAACACCACCTCTTTTGATTAATAATTCTTCCCCCCCCCAAGATGCTCTTTAATACAAATATCCTGAACAGACAATCATCACCATAATGTGCAACTAATCATCAGGAAATTTCAACAAAATATGACGTTTCGATTGACGAGAAATTTCATAAATATTCTCACATCCACTGTCTTTATCCCCCCCCCCCCCGCTCCCCCACTGCTATCTTGATTTTCATCACACGCACGAAAACAGAAACACCATGACAAATAGGCATTGGTTACCAACACCATTACCTAAAATCCCTGATAACTTATCAATCTATAAACATTACTCTACTTTTTATAAACAAAAGTTCAGGTCAAATGAAGTCCCTTAACATATAAACCCAGCTTCTTAGCCCAATCACTGCTCTCGTGTCGCAATATCAATATGGCTTCTGTCAATAAACAAGTTTTTTTAACTAATGATGCCATGTTGTTAAACCTGTTTTGAAGTCTTGGACAAGGATGTTCAACAAGGCCGCGATTAATCATAAGGTGTCATCCCTGCGAAGCCAAAAACTGTCAGTGTGTGTTTGTGAAATTTCCTTTCTGTCATACTTTCTTTTATATGTACTTTGGGGGAAGTTCAACTGATGTTCATAATGATATGTACAGTGCCTTCAGAAAGTATTCTTACCTGTCGACTTTTATCACATTTTGTTGTGTGTGTTACAGCCTGAATTTAAAATGGATTAAATTTAATTTTTTTTACAAATTTATAAAAAATGAAAATCTGAAATGTCTTGCGTCAATAAGTGTTCAACCCCTTTGCTATGACACTCCAAATTGAGCTCAGGTGCGTCCAGTTTCCTTCGATCATTCTTGAGATGTCTCCACAACTTGATTGGAGTCCACCTGTGGCCAATTCAAATGACTGGACAGGACTTAGAAAGAAATACACCTTTCTGTATGAGGTCCCACAGATGACAGTGCATGTCAGAGCAGAATATCTATCATAAAGTCCAAGGAACTGTCCTTACTTGGAACTCCATGATAGAATTGTGGGGAGGCATAGATTTGGGAAGGGTATACAACAATTTATAGAGTGTTGAAAGCTTCCAAGCACACAGTGAGCTCCATCATTAGGATATGGAAAGAATATGAAACGACCCAGACTCTTCCTAGAGCTGGCCGTCTGACCAAACTGAGCAACTGGGCAAGAAGGACCTTGGTTAGGGAGGTGACCAAGAACCCAATGACCACTCTGACAGAACGACACAGTTCCTTGGTTGAGATGGGAGAACCTGCCGGAGGTACAACAATCTCTGCAGCACTTCACAAATTTCGTCTTAATAGGGGAGCGGCCAGACGGAAGCCAATCCTGAGAAAAAGGCACATGACGGCACACCTGGAGTTTGTGAAAAGGGCACGTGAAAGACTGAGAGCATGAGGGAAAAATATTCTGTGGTCTGATGAGATGAAATTTGAACTCTTTGGCCTGAATACAAAGCACTACCTCTGGCGGAAACGGAGCACAGCTCATCATCCATCCAACATCATCTCTACTGTGAAGCATGGTGGTGGCAGCATCATGTTATGGGGATGCTTTTCAGTGGCAGGGACTGGGAGACTTGTAAGGATAGATGGATCAATTAATGGAGCCAAATCCTTGAAGAGAACCTGCTTCAGAGTGCAAAACACCTTAGACTGTAGCGAATATTTATGTTACAACAGGACAATGACCCCAAGCATACACCTAAGGTAACAATGGAATGGCTTCAGAACAAGAACGTGAAAGTCCTTGAGTGGCCCCAGCAGAAGCCCAGACTTGAATCCCATTGAGAATCTGTGTAAATACGTGAAGATTGCTGTTCACTGACATTCCCCATCCAACGAGACAGAGCTTGAGCAAATCTGCAAGGAAGAAAGGGAGAAAATCCCCAAATCGAGATGTGCAAAGCTGATACAGACTTACCCAGGAAGACAAAGCTGTAATCGCTGCCAAACGCGCTGCTTTAAGATATTGACTCAGAGGTTTGAACACTTCCTGACACAAGACATTTCAGGTTTTCATTTTAATGAATTTGTAAAAATTTCTAAAAACAACTTTTCACTTTGTCATTATGGGGTATTTTTTGTACATTGGTGACAATTTTTTTTTTTATTTAATCCATTTTAAATTCAGACTGAAACACAACAAAATGTGACAAAAGTCGAGGGGTGTGAATACTGTCGCTGTGCTGGCTGTCCAGGTTAATCCCCCCTGACCCAAATTGTGGTGATGGGTGGTTAACACCACCAGCCCGGATGGCCGAGTGGTTCTTCCTTAATAGGAAGCGGACACATTGATCTTCGGGGATTATAACGCGTACGGGAGGGGTGGGGCGCAAAGGCGGAGCAACGGAGGTCCGAGGAAGCACAGCACGGGGGCGGGGGGGGCTTATACTCGAACCCCACGCCAAATACAAGGACACAGCAACTTAAAATAAACAGATTTAATGAAAATAGACAAATACTTACAAAGGACAATAATTCAGAATATAATAATAAACTTGAGGTAAACTAAAGTCTAAAGTTGAGGAGCCTCCACACACAGACTTAAATACAGACAAGGGGAAATGGAATAAAAATCCTTCCTTTATTCTTGCACTGAGCTTGGCCCAGAGATGGTCTTTGTGTAACTTGGAATTGAGGCGCTTTGTCCTGCATGGGTAGACATTCCCGAAATGGCACCAAGCCGCACTCTCACTGCAGGACAAACATACGTCAGCGGCATTCAACACCAAGGCTCAGAGACCCTGTGCAGCTTAGAATGGCGCCGTCTCCTTTGGTGACAGACACGAGGCTTCGAGGCCCGTCTCGTATGACCAGCCAAGTGTCAATGGCCAGCGTTTCACTTCACCATGCGAGCCAATTCGCCTCAGCACGAATACGAGAATCGTGCCATCCTCTTCATCCGTCAAAGGAAAGCCAGCCATAAAGTCCTGTTCTTGCAGGCCTCAATGAAGTACATTCTCTCTCGACCACGTGCGCCCCTCACTCCGCACTCGTCCATTCCTCCCCATCTCTCAACTCTGTCTGACGTCACCGAAGCACCGTTTCCTCCCAGGGCGTGGCTTTCTCGCACCAAACCCGGGTAGACGGGGCTTCTTGCCTGTTCAGCATGCTTGCCTGCCTCGATTCTGACGTCACGCCCAATCACTCATCAGCCTCAGGGGCGTGACTTCACCTGCCGTCACCCTTAGAGACGGGGCTTCTTGCCCACTTGGTCATGTTATAAAAACGCAATTCTTCCATGGTTTGTAATAGAAAAACATAGGGAAAAGTCACAGGGTGGCAATTACATACTGGAGGAACTTATCCTTAATCCCTATATTATTAACACCGCACCACCCCCCATGTGGTGACACGTAACACTTAAGCTCACAGTCTCCCTACTTAAGTACATCGATATGTCTCCTGCACGTCCACGGACCAAACAACTCCATTCAATCCTAACTTTCCTATTAAATTCCTCCATCTACCCCAACAACCGCAACAATACTTTCTGAAGGCACTGCAGCTCAGATGAGCTCGTGTGGCACATTCTGATTGGTTGGATGACAGCGAATCAGAGTAGCTTCCTGAGGGGGAAACTGGTTTCCATTGGACAGGTAACAGGCACTACATTTTTTTTCTTTCTGAAGAGTTCATGTACTTTCACATTTGCGGTTTTTCTGCTGCCTGAGATAAGTATTTATCTCTCTTCTGCACCCCCCCCCCTACACAACCTCTAACCCATAATTCTCTCTCCCCTTCCAAGTCTAATGTCCTTGTAAATTCACGTAACTTTCTTGACTCACACCAAATCTTTCACGGACAAAACAATACCAAACGAATACGCGAAGGAAAGAGGTGCTCCGACAAATGCTTACCGGACATAGGAGGTGTATGACAGCCAATGCAAGTAATAGGGTATGGTATCGAAGCTCACAAAGAAGCCAGAAAAAAGAAGGATGGGAACAGCTGAGAGGGGTCCGGCATAAGTTGCCACCTGATGATAAAGATATCGGTTACGGAGAATTAGCTCACATCGTTACTGATGGTGAAAAGTTGTTGAAATGAAGAAAGCAAAATACCGTATCCGGTGATTACCCTTCGTACCAAAAGGAGGCCGTTTTACAAGTCGGCTCGACTAGCAGCACACAACATAAGTACGTTGGGGTCTTCAATGTCCAAAAGCAAATGTGAACAATTAGGACAGGAGGATTCACATTCCCTCTGAAGGATGGCATACCCATGGAGACCATGCTACACCTGAGAAGCATCAGGATGACACTCTTATAATCCCTTTCATAATTGGAATCAAGCCCAGACGAGACAACTTGACGGTGAGTATGCAACCAATGAGCTGTCATGCCAGCCAGAAAAAGTGGTATTAATTTGTATGGAGTGCAGAGGCTTCTTTGTACCCAGGTAGCAACTGCACTCGAAGATAAGAAGCAGGGTAACCTAGTGCGTCAAGGAACCTCCAAGACCAGATCACTTGGTACCCTCATTCCAGGCAGGGATTAGTCATTTGTTTAGGGTGCCGGCGATAACTCGGCTCCTACTCGCAAAGGACACCGTGGAATCTTTAACATCTGCTAAGCATTACTAGAAGATGGGACATCCGGTTGAAGTCCATCGGAGGAATAGAATACCCACTGATGAACTGCCCTGCCCGCGAATCACCAGCATGGCAGTTTATAGCTGGACAGAGATGCAAACCCAGGTTAGACAGCTCTCGAGGCTGTCCTGGCAGCCCAGCAGAACACAGCAAACAGAGCTCATAAATATTGTCGACAAGCATAGAGATTTTTCCGAAGGATCATATTATGATGTTGGTAGGAAAGAAGGGTTTAGAGAGTGATGTGAGGAGTGTTCCATCGAGTGAACAATGGTGATGCAGAGGGAATAACATTTGTCTTTGGAAAGAATGACAACTGAACAGGTTTGCTCCTGAGCAGGGCAGGTGAGCAGTAAAAAAACAAAAAAACAAGTGTATCACCTTTGTAAAAAGTCAAAGGCACAAGGACAGGATTGAATGCAGACCTGAATGGAGGGTGAGGCTGCACCAATAAGCAGGCCCAGAGATTGTGCAACCAGTGCTGTGAGAGCTGCCATTGCTGAGAAGAGGAGGAAACGGACCGGCTCGGCAGGTTGTCCAGTGAGCCAGTATGCCAGGACACAATACAGCGCTGGAAACAATATCTGTTCACACAGTTATTCATTCATTATTTTTTCATTCCTTATATGTGATAAAATAGCAAAAAATAATAATAATAATAATAATAATAATAATAATAATAATAATAACAATGATTGCATGCTGACATTGTGTGAAAAAGAATGAGGATAGAAGTGGCAGAAGCTCTTGGGGGCTGATCTAAATCGCCATGTCGAGAAGAAATAATGATGGAATGAATCATCATTCCATCTAATCATCTAACAGCTAATATTAAATGATCCCCGACCCCATTCCTCAGTGGGTGCAGTGAAGTGTTTCAGGCCCCACAAAAAAAAAATAGAAAAAAAAAAGGTTGATTTCTTCAAAATGCCAACAGGTTTAGAACAGCACTGGGTGCCCCTACCAGTATAAAATACCTGGCAGTGACATCGCATCATTCATGCGACCTCCGTACATAATTAGGACACAGTTTTACAAGTCGGCTCGACTGGCAGCACACTATGTAAATACGTTGGGGTCTTCAATGTCCAAAAGAAAATGTGAACAATAAGGACAGGAGGATTCACATTCCCTCTGAAGGATGGCATACCTATGGAGGCCATGCTCCACCTGGGAAGCATCAGGATGACAGTCTTATAATCCCTTTCATAATTGGAATCAAGCTCATACGAGACAACTCGTAGGTGAGTATGCAAGCAATGAGCTGTCATGCCAGCCAGAAAAAAAAGCAATGATGTAATTTCACACACAAGTGAAAAACAACTGTAAAGCAGGAAAAACCTGAAATGGAATGTCTGCCAGAGTTTTGGCAAGGTAGTAGGTCTTGAGTCCGTACCAGCAGTTCAAGTGTTCACGCAGAAACACCGCCATCTCTGTCGGGACTGGCACACACTATCAACTCATTCCTATTCGATTCGTTCCCTTTTGCTTTATAATATATCGACTAATTAGAATACTGTCCATTCTTCTTTAACAACAACACTTTACAGTCTTTGGTCAAGCAGAGAAATTTCAAATACATTCAAAACTAGAAGGGCACTCAGTGGAGCACATACCTCCACCACGTAATGCCTGATCCACAAGAACATATCGGGCCCAATCAATACATTTTTGAGATATGCTATATATTGTTTTTGGCCCAATCTCTCAATGGTGAAGAATCACTTTAAAAATTAAATAATCCTCATATCCAGATCTGAATTCGGATCTTCACCAAAATTGAATCAATTTGTCCTTGCCACACACACACCCATCATGTCCACCAAGTTTCAACCGAATCCGTTCAAAACCTTTTGAGAAGTCGTGCTATATATCATTTTTGGCCCGATCTCTCAATGGTGAAGAATCCTTTTTTAAATTCTAGTAGTCGGATCCGGATTCAGATTGTCACCAAAATCGAACCAGTTCGTCCTCATCACATAACCAACCAGTCCACCAAATTTTGCTCAAATCCGTCCACAAGATTTTGGGATATCGGGCCAACAGAGAAACAAGGGGTGAAAACATAACTTCCGTCCACCTTCGGTAGTGAAGGTAACAAATGCTGATTGGTGTGCGAGATGGGTAGAGATGGCTGGGAAAGGTTTTAAAAGGCATTTAGGTGCATGAGGCATACGAATGGGGATGGAGAGGGGCGGGGGTGTAAGATTCTGCTATATTTGTGTATCGGACATACATGTGAGCACAGTGGGCATCATTGCAGCAAAAGTGAGGAAAAGCAGTGAGAAGAAGAGGAAGGCTGAGTTATTGAAGACTTTATTGGCATCGGAACCGATGTCCAGGTAGAGGAGTCCCACAAGCACACCGATAGCAAGGTGTGACGCAAGACGCAGGTGGCACAGCACCTGGTGGAAGAATGAGTGAAGAGAATGAAGGAGTGACTATGTGAATGGATTGTGAGATGCCCTCCCCTCCCCACCCCCTCCCAATATGTGACTGTACTCACAGTGTCACGAGTGATGGTAATGAGACTGCGGTGAAGCAGAACGCACATCTGGGTTATAAAACTGGCTCCAAATGATCCGCAGACACAACCGCATGGCTCCTGAAATGCACAGGGAATTTTCTCCCTCCGTGTGCGAGTAACACGACTGATCGGAATCAATTGACGAGATGATGAACTGAAAGTGGAACATGCATTTGAACCACAGAACAGTAGTGGAAACCTTAAGCTAGTCTGCCGAGGTTATATTAGTATAGTAATGGTACACATCTTCCACATGGTTTCTCATGCCACTTATTATAAGAAGACATTATATCAGACAGTAGCCTGTCCATCATTTAATCCATCATTCAACCTGTCCGCCGATTCGGATCGACAATATCCCTCAACCAGCAAGACTACTTTTCCATTCTACAATAAATTACTTTAAATAACGTTGGAGAATGAAGGGACCTGGCAATCCGCCCTGGCTAAATGAAGCGAGCAAACACCTGCCTAACGGACGACTACCAGATGTTTCATCACAGTCAGGTATCCTGGCAAGAGAATGTGAGATGTGGAAAGGAAGTCTTGTGATTGAGATGTGAGAAGAGGGCCGAAAGACACACAAAAAAACCACTATAACAGCACTCAGTAGCGTGCATACCCTCCGCCACGTAGGTGGTGTTTGCTCGCTTCGTTTAACCAGGGCGGATTGCCACTGGCAATCTACATCGGTACCTCCTACCGAGGAGGAGGAGAGTTTACCTCGACTCTATATCTAGAGATAGAGAGATATAGAGTACTCCACATCGGTACTCTATATCCTTACTATAAGAAGGATTATAATGATCACCTTCTTCTTGTTTTATTTCTTGATCACCTTCTTGATTGTTACCGGAGGTAATAATCACAAGTTCATGCTTGGGCACAACTGACAGCACCAAGACAATGGGGAAGCCTGTTACTGTAGTGCTGATGTAAAACTCTCCTTGTATTGCCATAGAATTCTGCTTTTTCACCAAGCTGCCATTACAATTCATGACTAAACCAGAAAAGTAGAAGGCACATGACAACGGTGGCATTAAAGTGGGATTTCCTTACAGTTAAGCCTGTGGGACAGGGCTCCAAAGAAGGGTCGCTCGTAGAGATCTTGGGCCATGTAGCATCCGCAGCTCTATCTTGAACTGCAGCAGCCAGGAGAGACGTCAGGTCCCCGTAGTCGCCAGAAGCTACTTCCATCACTAAAGCCGATTAATTTGAAAGAATGAGGGAACATGGAGTGCGGTTAATCGGGTACTGCTGTTTCACAAAAGTATGATGTATGTCACAGTGTGCTCATCTTAAAGCACGGTGTTAAGCTGGCTATCCTGCCTGTTTACACTCACTGGTGAGTATTACACATTGTGTGGTACCTTTGGAACAGGAGAAAGGTTGTGATTGTCAGTGTCCTCATTAAATTGCAATTGCCCACTTGCTGCTCATTTACATTTCTCTGTGCCATGATGTTTGGCGTTAGATGCTGAGAGAGTTTCTCTCGTCACGGATGATGAGTTACCTCAATCTCTCTTCACACTGTCTCCGAGTCATAAAGATGGACCACGCAACCACAATATAAAACAAGCAAATCGATAAGGAAGAATAATAAGAAGAAGGTGATCATTATTTTCTATCAAGATAATGAGTTCGTTTACATAATCACATGATATTAAATTTACTGAAATCAACTTTTGTGACAGAAATGAGGAGTCAGGTGAAGGAATTTCTGATGATAATGTGGTACCGAAGTCTGCAGGATTGTGGTACGTCGGACACTGCAAGCCCAGTTGGGCGAGGTGAGGTACTAATTGTGTCACCGAGCCCTGATACACACAGCAACCCTGGCTCAGCACGTATGTCTGCAGAGGAAGCGAGGAGTTTGGAGGAGAGGAGTAGGACGTGCATGAGTGTGAAAGATCCAAAAAAGATAAACAATAAAGTATTCCTTCAAAAACCCCTACCCACATCCCCCCCCCACCTCTTCCCGGAATGTATAAAGTGGGGGCAGATAACAGCAATTTTTGAGAGGAATCGTGCAAATGATGATACAAGCATCAAATTTGGCACATTTGTTATCCAGGGGATTCTAATCAAATCTGCCTGATTGACCATTTGAAAATCGAAATTTTGAAAAATTTGAAAAAAACAAACAAACTTCAAAAAAGTCAACATCACGAATCAATGTTGGATGCTGGCTGAGATCGGTGAACGTTTCAGAAACATCATCAAAGACGTTCCAAGTCTGCCATGCAGTTTTCTTCCCTTTACCGCGGAAGGCAGACACGACGTCACATCCAGTGAATGCATGGAAGTATGGGATCCCTCCAGCTTTCTCAGGCCCTATTGCAGAAACTACCTCATGGACTGGAATCCATCGCGCCTCGGCTCCTTGGCCAAAGGCAATCCACATGTTCTCAAGACCTAGTTCTTGTAAGGATGGCAGTACAGATATTGCTATGACTAGTACGTCCGTGTCATTAGCCTTAATGATAATGGACTTGCTACCATCCGTCATTGCATCCCTGGCATGTACAAATATTCGAGTGTCAGCTTCTTCATGACAACATGGGACACAGCATCCAGCGACTTCCTTGTGTTGCTAATGGCATCTTCTCCTTTTGTGACAATGACTGTGCTTGTCGTCTGTGCTTCACACATCTTTTCCGCAAGGAAGTAAAACAGCTCAGTCTTGTTGCTGTCATCTCGAAGAAAGCTTCTCCAGTTACTTGGGATCTTACTGGTTCCTGTCGCTCTTCTTCCGATTCCTTGACCCCTTTTCGACCTTGCCTCGGATTTCAGACTTGACTTCTTGTACACATCAAACACTACGTCCACCCTCTCGTACCTGGCACCATAGGATTCCACCTTTGGGATGGTGTCTTCTTTAGCATAGTCATTAAATATCTTTGAAGTGCGTGGAGGTAGGGCATTGATAAGTGCTGAGCCATCAATGATGACTGCATCTCCCCTTGGTTCTCTGTCTGGGATGTTCACTTGCGCTTCAAGAATTTCAGCCAGCCGTGACTTCAAATTATTTTGAAGTTTTTTTTTTCTTCAAATTTTTCAAAATTTGGATTTTCTCAAATGGCCAAATCAGGCAGATTTGATCAGAAAGCCCTGCAGAACAGAAATGCCAAATCTGATTCTTGTATCATAATTTGCACGATTTTTCTACGATCTACTACACTAATAGCGATGTTTGGTGAGGAATCACTCTCCCACCCCACCCCCTTTTCCTCGCTCTTCAATTCCTAGCTACCCCACTCCTCCCCACCTCCTCACTGCCCCACATCTCCCTCCTCTCCACTCTCCCCTCCCCATCCCCCTCTTTTCTCCCCTACCCTCCCTCTTTCTCCCCCCTACCTCAATATTCCCATCAGCAAAGCGATGGGTTGTATTTGCGATTATAAAATAATCTGCCACTTATCAAGTAGGAGAGAGGTAGAGGGAGAGAGGAGGAGGTAGGGATGAAGTGAGAGAGGGGGAGAGGTACAAAGGTAGGGGGAGAAAGAAGGAGGTAGCGATGGAGAGAGAGAGAGAGGGGGAGAGAGAAGGGGAGTGATGTAGAGGTGTGGAAGTAGAGAGAAAGGTTTCTTGTCCATTTGTCAACTGGAATACCTTATCGAACATATGAAAGAGGCGTCCACTGGGCTGGTGTAGGGAACACACAATTGTGCGTCCCCCGGCCGCGAGACCACGAAGGAGGGACACAACCTGCTCACTGGCCCAGCTGTCCAGGCCACTGCACACACAAGGTCATCCGCTTACTCATCCGATCATCCTAATTTTTGCTGTTCTTAATATCAATAAATTATAATTGCAATGAGAACGACCGATCACATTTATAACCCCAGCAGGTAAGTTTAACTTTCTGAGAGTGGAGTGCCATCCAGACTCCTCTGTACGTGTGACGTGACAGTATTAGTTGGTGGAACAGGATTTCGTTTTGTAATGGTGATCATGTTGAGAGTACACAGGTTACACGATGAAGTGTCACACCTTGTGGGCTCGTCAAAAAGCATTACTGGTGGATTGTTCACAAGCTCAAGGCCAATGGTAAGGCGGCGTCTCTGACCCCCAGAGAGGCTTCCAGCTCGTACGGTTTCACATCCACCCAGGCCGAGTGCTGCGACAATCTCACTCACCTGAACACACAAACACAGGTACAAAGAGACTCGCTTCAATTTGTGCACAGGATACGGTGGTACATCAAGTAATATAAAAATTATTTATTAATTCAGATTGTTGTTTGTCCCATTCCATGTCTAAGAAAACCTTTTACCATTTACTAATTGTGATGATGCATTGTTTACACCAACCTGTTATGACTAACACTCGGCAGTTTGATGCAATAGTGAACAGGTTACTCACTCGCCAGAAATTCCCGGGGTCATGTCCCATGAAACATTTGGTAACCAGCGGGAATTTAAAAGTCTCTTTACAAGATGTGATGACACAAGCCTGATGACTCGCTCCAGCAGAGATAGTGGCCAGGGAAATTTATTCAAACTTTATCTTGTCATTTATTGGGAAATCATGTCGGGGTTGACGTAACAAATGATGCAAATGAGGCGGGATTTCACTCATTTTCCTCTGCCGTTTATGTTCGATGCGAGATGTCATGTCGGAGACGACAATGGCACTCGGTGGAGAGCATAGCTCCGCCAGGCTGAACAGATTATGTTTTGTATCCACTGATGGACCGGATCGAGATTCGGACCTGAACCCTTTAAAGTTTAAACACTGAGATCCTTGGACTTTCGGCTGTCCCATTCTGGGGTCCCTGGAGGAAATATCCGACTACTTGGTTATATGGAGGTTTGAATAGCTACCGGTAAACCAGGCACTTGGTTATATGGAGGTTTGAATAGCTACCGGTAAACCAGCCACTTGGTTATATGGAGGTTTGAACAGCTACCGGTAAACCAGCCACTTGGTTATATGGAGGTTTGAATAGCTACCGGTAAACCAGGCACTTGGTTATATGGAGGTTTGAATAGCTACCGGTAAACCAGCCACTTGGTTATATGGAGGTTTGAATAGCTACCGGTAAACCAGGCACTTGGTTATATGGAGGTTTGAATAGCTATCTGTAAACCAGCCACTTGGTTATATGGAGGTTTGAATAGCTACCTGTAAACCAGCCACTTGGTTATATGGAGGTTTGAATAGCTACCGGTAAACCAGGCACTTGGTTATATGGAGGTTTGAATAGCTATCTGTAAACCAGGCACTTGGTTATATGGAGGTTTGAATAGCTACCGGTAAACCAGGCACTTGGTTATATGGAGGTTTGAATAGCTACCGGTAAACCAGGCACTTGGTTATATGGAGGTTTGAATAGCTACCTGTAAACCAGGCACTTGGTTATATGGAGGTTTGAATAGCTACCGGTAAACCAGGCACTTGGTTATATGGAGGTTTGAATAGCTACCGGTAAACCAGGCACTTGGTTATATGGAGGTTTGAATAGCTACCGGTAAACCAGCCACTTGGTTATATGGAGGTTTGAATAGCTACCTGTAAACCAGCCACATGGTTATATGGAGGTTTGAATAGCTACCGGTAAACCAGGCACTTGGTTATATGGAGGTTTGAATAGCTACCGGTAAACCAGCCACTTGGTTATATGGAGGTTTGAATAGCTACCTGTAAACCAGCCACATGGTTATATGGAGGTTTGAATAGCTACCTGTAAACCAGCCACTTGGTTATATGGAGGTTTGAATCGCTACCGGTAAACCAGGCACTTGGTTATATGGAGGTTTGAATAGCTACCGGTAAACCAGCCACTTGGTTATATGGAGGTTTGAATAGCTACCTGTAAACCAGCCACTTGGTTATATGGAGGTTTGAATAGCTACCGGTAAACCAGGCACTTGGTTATATGGAGGTTTGAATAGCTACCGGTAAACCAGCCACTTGGTTATATGGAGGTTTGAATAGCTACCGGTAAACCAGGCACTTGGTTATATGGAGGTTTGAATAGCTATCTGTAAACCAGGCACTTGGTTATATGGAGGTTTGAATAGCTACCGGTAAACCAGGCACTTGGTTATATGGAGGTTTGAATAGCTACCGGTAAACCAGGCACTTGGTTATATGGAGGTTTGAATAGCTACCTGTAAACCAGGCACTTGGTTATATGGAGGTTTGAATAGCTACCGGTAAACCAGGCACTTGGTTATATGGAGGTTTGAATAGCTACCGGTAAACCAGCCACTTGGTTATATGGAGGTTTGAATAGCTACCTGTAAACCAGCCACATGGTTATATGGAGGTTTGAATAGCTACCTGTAAACCAGCCACTTGGTTATATGGAGGTTTGAATCGCTACCGGTAAACCAGGCACTTGGTTATATGGAGGTTTGAATAGCTACCGGTAAACCAGCCACTTGGTTATATGGAGGTTTGAATAGCTACCTGTAAACCAGCCACTTGGTTATATGGAGGTTTGAATAGCTACCGGTAAACCAGGCACTTGGTTATATGGAGGTTTGAATAGCTACCGGTAAACCAGCCACTTGGTTATATGGAGGTTTGAATAGCTACCGGTAAACCAGGCACTTGGTTATATGGAGGTTTGAATAGCTATCTGTAAACCAGGCACTTGGTTATATGGAGGTTTGAATAGCTACCGGTAAACCAGGCACTTGGTTATATGGAGGTTTGAATAGCTACCGGTAAACCAGGCACTTGGTTATATGGAGGTTTGAATAGCTACCTGTAAACCAGGCACTTGGTTATATGGAGGTTTGAATAGCTACCGGTAAACCAGGCACTTGGTTATATGGAGGTTTGAATAGCTACCGGTAAACCAGGCACTTGGTTATATGGACGTTTGAATAGCTACCGGTAAACCAGCCACTTGGTTATATGGAGGTTTGAATAGCTACCTGTAAACCAGCCACATGGTTATATGGAGGTTTGAATAGCTACCGGTAAACCAGGCACTTGGTTATATGGAGGTTTGAATAGCTACCGGTAAACCAGCCACTTGGTTATATGGAGGTTTGAATAGCTACCTGTAAACCAGCCACATGGTTATATGGAGGTTTGAATAGCTACCTGTAAACCAGCCACTTGGTTATATGGAGGTTTGAATCGCTACCGGTAAACCAGGCACTTGGTTATATGGAGGTTTGAATAGCTACCGGTAAACCAGCCACTTGGTTATATGGAGGTTTGAATAGCTACCTGTAAACCAGCCACTTGGTTATATGGAGGTTTGAATAGCTACCGGTAAACCAGGCACTTGGTTATATGGAGGTTTGAATAGCTACCGGTAAACCAGCCACTTGGTTATATGGAGGTTTGAATAGCTACCGGTAAACCAGCCACTTGGTTATATGGAGGTTTGAATAGCTACCTGTAAACCAGCCACTTGGTTATATGGAGGTTTGAATAGCTACCGGTAAACCAGGCACTTGGTTATATGGAGGTTTGAATAGCTACCTGTAAACCAGCCACTTGGTTATATGGAGGTTTGAATAGCTATCTGTAAACCAGCCACTTGGTTATATGGAGGTTTGAATAGCTATCTGTAAACCAGCCACTTGGTTATATGGAGGTTTGAATAGCTACCGGTAAACCAGCCACTTGGTTATATGGAGGTTTGAATAGCTACCGGTAAACCAGGCACTTGGTTATATGGAGGTTTGAATAGCTACCTGTAAACCAGCCACTTGGTTATATGGAGGTTTGAATAGCGACCGGTAAACCAGGCACTTGGTTATATGGAGGTTTGAATAGCTACCGGTAAACCAGCCACTTGGTTATATGGAGGTTTGAATAGCTACCGGTAAACCAGCCACTTGGTTATATGGAGGTTTGAATAGCTACCTGTAAACCAGCCACTTGGTTATATGGAGGTTTGAATAGCTACCTGTAAACCAGCCACTTGGTTATATGGAGGTTTGAATAGCTACCGGTAAACCAGCCACTTGGTTATATGGAGGTTTGAATAGCTACCAGTAAACCAGCCACTTGGTTATATGGAGGTTTGAATAGCTGTCTGTAAACCAGCCACTTGGTTATATGGAGGTTTGAATAGCTACCTGTAAACCAGCCACTTGGTTATATGGAGGTTTGAATAGCTACCGGTAAACCAGGCACTTGGTTATATGGAGGTTTGAATAGCTACCGGTAAACCAGCCACTTGGTTATATGGAGGTTTGAATAGCTACCGGTAAACCAGCCACTTGGTTATATGGAGGTTTGAATAGCTACCTGTAAACCAGCCACTTGGTTATATGGAGGTTTGAATAGCTACCGGTAAACCAGGCACTTGGTTATATGGAGGTTTGAATAGCTACCGGTAAACCAGCCACTTGGTTATATGGAGGTTTGAATAGCTACCGGTAAACCAGCCACTTGGTTATATGGAGGTTTGAATAGCTACCTGTAAACCAGCCACTTGGTTATATGGAGGTTTGAATAGCTACCTGTAAACCAGCCACTTGGTTATATGGAGGTTTGAATAGCTACCGGTAAACCAGCCACTTGGTTATATGGAGGTTTGAATAGCTACCAGTAAACCAGCCACTTGGTTATATGGAGGTTTGAATAGCTGTCTGTAAACCAGCCACTTGGTTATATGGAGGTTTGAATAGCTACCTGTAAACCAGCCACTTGGTTATATGGAGGTTTGAATAGCTACCGGTAAACCAGGCACTTGGTTATATGGAGGTTTGAATAGCTACCGGTAAACCAGCCACTTGGTTATATGGAGGTTTGAATAGCTACCGGTAAACCAGCCACTTGGTTATATGGAGGTTTGAATAGCTACCTGTAAACCAGCCACTTGGTTATATGGAGGTTTGAATAGCTACCGGTAAACCAGGCACTTGGTTATATGGAGGTTTGAATAGCTACCGGTAAACCAGCCACTTGGTTATATGGAGGTTTGAATAGCTACCGGTAAACCAGCCACTTGGTTATATGGAGGTTTGAATAGCTACCTGTAAACCAGCCACTTGGTTACATGGAGGTTTGAATAGCTACCGGTAAACCAGGCACTTGGTTATATGGAGGTTTGAATAGCTACCTGTAAACCAGCCACTTGGTTATATGGAGGTTTGAATAGCTATCTGTAAACCAGCCACTTGGTTATATAGAGGTTTGAATAGCTATCTGTAAACCAGCCACTTGGTTATATGGAGGTTTGAATAGCTACCGGTAAACCAGCCACTTGGTTATATGGAGGTTTGAATAGCTACCGGTAAACCAGGCACTTGGTTATATGGAGGTTTGAATAGCTACGGGTAAACCAGCCACTTGGTTATATGGAGGTTTGAATAGCTACCGGTAAACCAGCCACTTGGTTATATGGAGGTTTGAATAGCTACCTGTAAACCAGCCACTTGGTTATATGGAGGTTTGAATAGCTACCGGTAAACCAGGCACTTGGTTATATGGAGGTTTGAATAGCTACCGGTAAACCAGCCACTTGGTTATATGGAGGTTTGAATAGCTACCGGTAAACCAGCCACTTGGTTATATGGAGGTTTGAATAGCTACCTGTAAACCAGCCACTTGGTTATATGGAGGTTTGAATAGCTACCGGTAAACCAGGCACTTGGTTATATGGAGGTTTGAATAGCTACCTGTAAACCAGCCACTTGGTTATATGGAGGTTTGAACAGCTACCGGTAAACCAGCCACTTGGTTATATGGAGGTTTGAATAGCTACCTGTAAACCAGCCACTTGGTTATATGGAGGTTTGAATAGCTATCTGTAAACCAGCCACATGGTTATATGGAGGTTTGAATAGCTACCTGTAAACCAGCCACTTGGTTATATGGAGGTTTGAATAGCTACCGGTAAACCAGGCACTTGGTTATATGGAGGTTTGAATAGCTACCTGTAAACCAGCCACTTGGTTATATGGAGGTTTGAATAGCTACCGGTAAACCAGGCACTTGGTTATATGGAGGTTTGAATAGCTACCTGTAAACCAGCCACTTGGTTATATGGAGGTTTGAATAGCTATCTGTAAACCAGCCACATGGTTATATGGAGGTTTGAATAGCTATCTGTAAACCAGCCACTTGGTTATATGGAGGTTTGAATAGCTATCTGTAAACCAGCCACTTGGTTATATGGAGGTTTGAATAGCTATCTGTAAACCAGCCACTTGGTTATATGGAGGTTTGAATAGCTGTCTGTAAACCAGGCACTTGGTTATATGGAGGTTTGAATAGCTATCTGTAAACCAGCCACTTGGTTATATGGAGGTTTGAATAGCTGTCTGTAAACCAGCCACTTAGTTATATTGAGGTTTGAATAGCTATCTGTAAACCAGCCACTTGGTTATATGGAGGTTTGAATAGCTACCGGTAAACCAGACACTTGGTTATATGGAGGTTTGAATAGCTACCGGTAAACCAGGCACTTGGTTATATGGAGGTTTGAATAGCTATCTGTAAACCAGCCACATGGTTATATGGAGGTTTGAATAGCTACCTGTAAACCAGCCACTTGGTTATATGGAGGTTTGAACAGCTACCGGTAAACCAGCCACTTGGTTATATGGAGGTTTGAATCGCTACCGGTAAACCAGACACTTGGTTATATGGAGGTTTGAATCGCTACCGGTAAACCAGCCACTTGGTTATATGGAGGTTTGAATAGCTACCTGTAAACCAGCCACTTGGTTATATGGAGGTTTGAACAGCTACCGGTAAACCAGCCACTTGGTTATATGGAGGTTTGAATAGTTACCTGTAAACCAGCCACTTGGTTATATGGAGGTTTGAATAGCTACCTGTAAACCAGCCACTTGGTTATATGGAGGTTTGAATAGCTACCGGTAAACCAGCCACTTGGTTATATGGAGGTTTGAATAGCTACCGGTAAACCAGGCACTTGGTTATATGGAGGTTTGAATAGCTACCGGTAAACCAGCCACTTGGTTATATGGAGGTTTGAATAGCTACCGGTAAACCAGCCACTTGGTTATATGGAGGTTTGAATAGCTACCTGTAAACCAGCCACTTGGTTATATGGAGGTTTGAATAGCTACCGGTAAACCAGGCACTTGGTTATATGGAGGTTTGAATAGCTACCTGTAAACCAGCCACTTGGTTATATGGAGGTTTGAATAGCTACCGGTAAACCAGCCACTTGGTTATATGGAGGTTTGAATAGCTACCTGTAAACCAGCCACTTGGTTATATGGAGGTTTGAATAGCTACTGGTAAACCAGGCACTTGGTTATATGGAGGTTTGAATAGCTACCTGTAAACCAGCCACTTGGTTATATGGAGGTTTGAATAGCTATCTGTAAACCAGCCACTTGGTTATATGGAGGTTTGAATAGCTATCTGTAAACCAGCCACTTGGTTATATGGAGGTTTGAATAGCTATCTGTAAACCAGCCACATGGTTATATGGAGGTTTGAATAGCTATCTGTAAACCAGCCACTTGGTTATATGGAGGTTTGAATAGCTATCTGTAAACCAGCCACTTGGTTATATGGAGGTTTGAATAGCTATCTGTAAACCAGCCACTTGGTTATATGGAGGTTTGAATAGCTACCGGTAAACCAGCCACTTGGTTATATGGAGGTTTGAATAGCTACCGGTAAACCAGGCACTTGGTTATATGGAGGTTTGAATAGCTATCTGTAAACCAGCCACATGGTTATATGGAGGTTTGAATAGCTACCTGTAAACCAGCCACTTGGTTATATGGAGGTTTGAATAGCTATCTGTAAACCAGCCACTTGGTTATATGGAGGTTTGAATAGCTATCTGTAAACCAGCCACTTGGTTATATGGAGGTTTGAATAGCTACCGGTAAACCAGCCACTTCGTTATATGGAGGTTTGAATAGCTACCGGTAAACCAGCCACTTGGTTATATGGAGGTTTGAATAGCTACCGGTAAACCAGGCACTTGGTTATATGGAGGTTTGAATAGCTATCTGTAAACCAGCCACATGGTTATATGGAGGTTTGAATAGCTACCTGTAAACCAGCCACTTGGTTATATGGAGGTTTGAACAGCTACCGGTAAACCAGCCACTTGGTTATATGGAGGTTTGAATCGCTACCGGTAAACCAGACACTTGGTTATATGGAGGTTTGAATCGCTACCGGTAAACCAGCCACTTGGTTATATGGAGGTTTGAATAGCTATCTGTAAACCAGCCACTTGGTTATATAGAGGTTTGAATAGCTATCTGTAAACCAGCCACTTGGTTATATGGAGGTTTGAATAGCTACCGGTAAACCAGCCACTTGGTTATATGGAGGTTTGAATAGCTACCTGTAAACCAGCCACTTGGTTATATGGAGGTTTGAACAGCTACCGGTAAACCAGCCACTTGGTTATATGGAGGTTTGAACAGTTACCTGTAAACCAGCCACTTGGTTATATGGAGGTTTGAATAGCTACCTGTAAACCAGCCACTTGGTTATATGGAGGTTTGAACAGCTACCGGTAAACCAGCCACTTGGTTATATGGAGGTTTGAATAGCTACCTGTAAACCAGCCACTTGGTTATATGGAGGTTTGAATCGCTACCGGTAAACCAGCCACTTGGTTATATGGAGGTTTGAATAGCTACCTGTAAACCAGCCACTTGGTTATATGGAGGTTTGAATCGCTACCGGTAAACCAGCCACTTGGTTATATGGAGGTTTGAATAGCTACCTGTAAACCAGCCACATGGTTAAATGGAGGTTTGAATGGCTACCTGTAAACCAGCCACTTGGTTATATGGAAGTTTGAATAGCTATCTGTAAACCAGCCACATGGTTATATGGAGGTTTGAACGGCTACCTGTAAACCAGCCACATGGTTAAATGGAGGTTTGAATGGCTACCTGTAAACCAGCCACTTGGTTATATGGAAGTTTGAATAGCTATCTGTAAACCAGCCACTTGGTTATATGGAGGTTTGAACGGCTACCTGGAAACCAGCCACATGGTTTTTGGAGGTTTGAATGGCAACCTGTAAACCAGCCACTTGGTTATATGGAGGTTTGAATAGCTATCTGTAAACCAGCCACATGGTTATATGGAGGTTTGAATAGCTACCGGTAAACCAGCCACTTGGTTATATGGAGGTTTGAATAGGTACCGGTAAACCAGCCACTTGGTTATATGGAGGTTTGAATTGCAACCAGTAAACCAGCCACTTGCTTTCTGGAGGTTTGAACAGTCGCCAGTAAACCAGCCACTTGGTTATATGGAGGTTTGAACAGTCACCAGTAAACCAGCCACTTGGTTATATGGAGGTTTGAACAGTGGCCAGTAAACCAGCCACTTGGATGCAAAGGGTTAACCAAAACGTAATCAACTTGTTCTTGTCACCTACACAACTCATGCACCAAGTTCCATCTGAATCCATCCACAACTTTTTGAGATATCATGCTCACAGACAAACATGCAGGGTGAAAACAATCTCCGGCTACCTTTGGTTGTGGGGGGTAACAAGCTGCTTGGGTAAATAACCTTCATTGTAAGTTAATTTTGTTTGGTAATGAAGACTTTAGGCAGAAGCAAGTGTGTCGAAGACATGATTTATAAGACTGCACTTTGAACCCTTTGGGGTAGATGTATTTGGTAAACAAAGGAGAGATATAGTCTTTCTCAAATACGTTGAGTCTCCTTATCCGCACCGTTTTAGACTCGTGACGGAATCGGTGATACGGACTTCGTTACACTTCATTCAGGTCTGTTAAAGCAAGGCAATAATTCGAACAAAAGACAATTGTGAATTTGAAATGTCCAATGTGATATCAAGTCACAAACACGCTCCACTTTGCTTCTCTCCGGGTGAATAAAATGACTGTTCCATTCCGATGCAGGTCAAGTGCCCTGGGATGGTTGAAATATAAACCCATCAGCCAGCCTAATCTAGTCTACTGCAGACCGAAGCTAGGCCTCCCCAAGCTCATGTGGAGGGGCGTTTGTGGCTAGGCGAGAGAGTGAGCAGCCGATTATCGAATCAAACGCATGCCGGCCATGAGTGGAGAACGACAAACAGCCAGCTCTGAGATATTGAAAAAAAATACCAAAAATTCCAGCTTCATTACCAGTTTCGTTTTCTCCTCCATTTTGTCCCGCAGTTTGAGATTTGCAGAGACCTGTAAAATAAAACAAGGCTCCATTTTTTTTCATGTTCGGTTCTCAAAAACGCAAAATCAACTACTTAAACCACTTCATGAGTGCGTGAGGAGTGTGCTGTGGTTGCAGAGTGGCCGTGGTTCCGACGTGCAGGATCTTCATAATAATTGGATAGAAATTGGAAATTTCAAGGTACTGTGCTGGCACATAATGGCATACTCTATTCAAAAGGGAAAGGGGATTGTGGATCCACCAATGGGAGATTAAGCAGGTAGTGTGACAGTGTGTACAGAGCCAGGACACGAGGTTTTCACTCGATGCTACTACCGACGTGCACATACAGCCAATGTGATGCGGAGACTGCAAGGAAATGCCAATAATACGATTACCATCATGGCCTCATTGACGGTCAGGTGTGGAAGCAGCACGTTGTCTTGCATGATGTAACATGACAGTTTGCGGAAGGTGCTGGGTTCACGAATTTGACCATTCACGAGAACCTCACCCGATACACCCTTTTGTCTGTCAAATGTATTCGAGTACACGTGTAAGGTAAACCGCAACTCCACATGCACTGTGTCACGGCACCAGCACACCATCATTATGAGTCACGTCAATGGGTATTTTGCACATTGGGGTCGTGACCACTCATATATGGACATGTCTTAAAATGTAAACACAACATGATGAAAATGAGTGCGAGAAGCAAGGACAATAGGAAAGAACACGAAGATATCAGTGAAATACAGTAATGAAGTGGGTCTGGGATACTGTACTGAAGTGGGATACTGTACTGAAGTGGGATACCATACTGACGTGGGATACTGTACTGAAGTGGGATACTGTACTGAAGTGGGATACTGTACTGAAGTGGGATACCATACTGACGTGGGATACTGTACTGAAGTGGGATACCATACTGAAGTGGGATACTGTACTAAAGTGGGATACTGTACTGAAGTGGGATACTGTACTGAAGTGGGATACTGTACTGAAGTGGGATACTGCACTGAAGTGGGATACTGTACTAAAGTGGGATACTGTACTGAAGTGGGATACTGTACTGAAGTGGGATACGGTACTGAAGTGGGATACTGTACTAAAGTGGGATACTGTACTGAAGTGGGATACTATACTGAAGTGGGATACTGTACTAAAGTGGGATACTGTACTGAAGTGGGATACTATACTGAAGTGGGATACTGTACTGAAGTGGGATACTGTACTGAAGTGGGATACGGTACTGAAGTGGGATACTGTACTAAAGTGGGATACTGTACTGAAGTGGGATACTGTACTGAAGTGGGATACTGTACTGAAGTGGGATATTATACTGAAGTGGGATACTGTACTAAAGCGGGATACTGTACTGAAGTGGGATACTATATTAAATTGGGATACTGTACTGAAGTGGGATACTGTACTAAAGTGGGATACTGTACTAAAGTGGGATACTGTACTGAAGTGGGATATTATACTGAAGTGGGATACTGTACTAAAGTGGGATACTGTACTGAAGTGGGATACTATATTAAATTGGGATACTGTACTGAAGTGGGATACTGTACTAAAGTGGGATACTGTACTAAAGTGGGATACTGTACTGAAGTGGGATATTATACTGAAGTGGGATACTATACTGAAGTGGGATACGGTACTGAAGTGGGATACGGTACTGTGCTGAAGTGAGATACGGTACTGAAGTGGGATACGGTACTGAAGTGGGATACGGTACTGTAGTGAGCGGACTGTGCTGAAGTGAGCGGTCTGTACTGAAGTGAGGGTACTGTGCTGAAGTGAGCGGTCTGTGCTGAAGTGAGGGTACTGTGCTGAAGTGAGCGGTCTGTGCTGAAGTGAGGGTACTGTGCTGAAGTGAGCGGTCTGTGCTGAAGTGAGGGTACTGTGCTGAAGTGAGCGGTCTGTGCTGAAGTGAGCGGTCTGTGCTGAAGTGAGGGTACTGTGCTGAAGTGAGCGGTCTGTACTGAAGTGAGCGGACTGTGCTGAAGTGAGCGGTCTGTGCTGAAGTGAGGGTACTGTGCTGAAGTGAGCGGTCTGTGCTGAAGTGAGGGTACTGTGCTGAAGTGAGCGGTCTCTACTGAAGTGAGCGGACTGTGCTGAAGTGAGCGGTCTGTGCTGAAGTGAGGGTACTGTGCTGAAGTGAGGGGACTGTGATGATGTGAGGGTACTGTGCTGAAGTGAGGGGACTGTACTGAAGTGAGGGGACTGTGATGATGTGAGGGTACTGTGCTGAAGTGAGGGGACTGTACTGAAGTGAGGGGACTGTGCTGAAGTGAGGGGACTGTGCTGAAGTGAGGGGACTGTGCTGAAGTGAGGGTACTGTGCTGAAGTGAGGGGACTGTGCTGAAGTGAGCGGTCTGTACTGAAGTGAGGGTACTGTGCTGAAGTGAGCGGTCTGTGCTGAAGTGAGGGTACTGTGCTGAAGTGAGCGGTCTGTGCTGAAGTGAGGGTACTGTGCTGAAGTGAGCGGTCTGTGCTGAAGTGAGGGTACTGTGCTGAAGTGAGCGGTCTCTACTGAAGTGAGCGGACTGTGCTGAAGTGAGCGGTCTGTGCTGAAGTGAGGGTACTGTGCTGAAGTGAGTGGACTGTGCTGAAGTGAGGGGACTGTGATGATGTGAGGGTACTGTGCTGAAGTGAGGGGACTGTACTGAAGTGAGGGGACTGTGATGATGTGAGGGTACTGTGCTGAAGTGAGGGGACTGTACTGAAGTGAGGGGACTGTGCTGAAGTGAGGGGACTGTGCTGAAGTGAGGGGACTGTGCTGAAGTGAGGGACTGACTGTGCTGAAGTGGGGGAACTGTGCTGAAGTGAGGGGACTTTGCTGAAGTGAGGGGATTGTGCAGAAGTGAGGGGACTGTGCTGAAGTGAGGGACTGACTGTGCTGAAGTGGGGGAACTGTGCTGAAGTGAGGGGACTTTGCTGAAGTGAGGGGATTGTGCTGAAGTGAGCAGACTGTGCTGAAATGAGGGTACTCTGCTGTAGTGAGGGGACTATGCTGAAGTGAGGGGACTTTGCTGAAGTGAGGGGATTGTGCTGAAGTGAGCGGACTGTGCTGAAGTGAGGGGACTGTGCTGAAGTGAGGGTACTGTACTGAAGTGAGAGGACTTTGCTGAAGTGAGGGGATTGTGCTGAAGTGAGGGGACTGTGCTGAAGTGAGGGACTGACTGTGCTGAAGTGGGGGAACTGTGCTGAAGTGAGGGGACTTTGCTGAAGTGAGGGGATTGTGCTGAAGTGAGCAGACTGTGCTGAAGTGAGGGTACTCTGCTGTAGTGAGGGTACTCTGCTGTAGTGAGGGGACTTTGCTGAAGTGAGCGGACTGTGCTGAAGTGAGGGGACTGTGCTGAAGTGAGGGTACTCTGCTGACGTGAGGGGACTTTGCTGAAGTGAGCGGACTGTGCTGAAGTGAGGGGACTGTGCTGAAGTGAGGGTACTGTAGGCCATATCACAGGTTGTAGTGGTCCGATTTGGCTGATCTTGGTAACAAAATGCTTGTAAAAGCGAGATCTTTCGAATCGCGTAAAGTAAAATCACTCCGAAACAGTAATTCAAAAAGTTATAGTTTGGGGCGCCCTTTGTCCTTGGGCCCCCACTCCCCAGCGAAACCGATGGTTCCGATTTTTTTCATGTGAGAATACCCCTTCATATACTCCACCACCTCAGCATAAATTGAAATGGGATCTCAATGGGTTCAAGTATGATGATGGTTTCATTGTTCGGGGACTCGTGTGCTGGACACACAATACGCCACAATACATAGCACAATATCTGAACACAAGATTTCCAATACACTATATCAGGATATTGTACATACATTTTCCACATGCAGGAACTGGAAGCGATACTCCTATGAGTAAGAGTTTTTTCCTTGCATATTATAGTCAAGATTTTTTTGCCAACCAATGTTTTATTTGACAGCTGTGTTTCTTTTTTACTGATTGTGTCGGTTCTACCTGTAGCAGTTTTTGGTTCTACGGAAAGAAGTATATCAGAAATGTCTAAAATGCAGTGATCTTCAATGTCAGGAAAAACGAAACTATTTGCGGGACCGTTTGGATGAAGAAAATTCACTTTCACTTCATGAGTGTCCTGAAAGGCTTCCATGATGCAGGCAAGCCACCATTTTCCATGATAGTGCACTGTGACATAACCTGAGAGTTTCCCGTTAAAAGTTGGTGTAGATTTTGAAATAGCTGACTCGATACGGTGTTCCTCGCTAAGGCTGAATTCGTGAACTTGAAGAGCAGTTTCAGAAATAGGGATGAAAGCATGAAGTTTTTGAGTTCCAGCCATGGTTTTGGCCGTTTTTAACCTTTCTTCCAGATTTCGTTCTTCCTCATCATACGCCTCTTGGATCCCGTAACCGAACTTCATTTCATTCAAACCATTTTCAGCAAAGGCGAAAAGATATTTTGGAGAAATAATTTGACTGTCGGAAGGTCTATGCAGGCTCTCACGTGTTGTTTCTCGTTGGACTGTACCTCCCACGCCATCTGAAGGGCCCCTTGCCATGACTTGTGGCAAAAATATTCCATTCTGCGTCAATACCATACTCTGATTTGTGACGACATAGGTTTATGAAGACTTTGCATTTCTTATGTTGGCCAGCGCAACCGTCTGAGGATAAGTAAAGTTTCTTTACATTTCCAAAGCTAGATTTCAAGTGTTCAATGAGCATTCTTTGGAAGAGGTGGACTGAGACAACGTCGTGAGTATTGCATTCTGATATAATCGTGAACGAATCGTGGTTTAATTTGCCATCCTCCGATTTGAAATAGTAAACCCAGGGGTGAATTGTCGCTTGAGAGCAGTTCCAATGGAATCCTTGGGCCGCATCCTGTACGAGAAACGAACAGTTCACTGAGAAGTCTCCAATAATAACAAATTCTCCTTCACTGATTTCGTCTTTCTTATTTTTCAGAAACTGAGATTGGGCCTTGGCAATGAAGTCGTGTCTCACTAATTTCACCGCGTGTTCACAAAATTGATTAATGAATTCTTCCAAAGGCAGGACCATGGTGCTCAGTTCAGATCTGTCGGTGGATATCTACCGTTTAAACTGAATTTCATCAATATCCTCTAGTTCATAAACACTCAGTAGCTCGGTTTTGAAGTCTTCAATTGATGGGCAACTTTCACAAGTTCTGAAATAACACGTCAGTTGTGCTGGGTTACAAACTATGCGTGCTATCACATGATGATAGCGAGGAAGTTCGGCTATCTGTGGCATTTTGGAACCAAACATCATGAGTTTCACATTTTGATGTATCGTACATACACATACACTGTGTGTACCGCCTGAACCGGCCAGGACACACTCCAAGGGACGGAGCATGGCGAACTTCGCGAATCCAACTTTCAAGCCAGGGTTCTTCTCTTTGAATTTCTGAAACAGTTCCTTGATTGTTTCGTACCAGGCGCTTTTAAATTTTGTCTTTTCCATGTTCATTCCTGACCACCACACAGTCCTTTTTCCCGGCATTATTCAGCTGACTTCATCACTTCGGTAAAATTCGGTTACGGCGGATTTCACTTCGTCAGGCAATATTTTACCCTGTTTGGGATTTGGAGACGATAGTTCATACCATTTCCTTTCTCTAAATTTTCGGCTTGCACAGCCATTCTTTGGGAGCAACTGAATTCACTCATCATCCCTCTGATCCTCATATTCCGAGCAAATATTGTCAGTATACGTATTTGCTCTGAACGGCTCGAAACAACGTATTTTTCTTTCAGGCTTTTGATCACCTCTGGCATGCAGTTTTCATCACATTTTGACGCTGTATTTTGTGTTTTCTCCGCAGTGCTTGGTCCAGCAACTAGTTCTAATTTCTTTCGCACAGAATCTTCCACTTTACGTCGCTTTTCAGGAACGTACCCTGGGTTCCTTTCCGCCTTTCGTTTGTCGAATGGGCTTTCGCCGATCATCGATAACGACTGGTTTAATAGGTCAACTTGTGCTTCTCGCTCAAAAACCTCCTCGTCCTCATCTGTCGAAATAGATTCTGCAATGCCTTCGATAGTACCTTCTGATGATAATTTCGAACTGGTTGAAGATGATGCTTCAATATGCTCTGGTGACAACTGGGAAAGTTTGTTTCTGTACGAAATACAAAGTCTGTCATCTTTTTTCACCTTTGAATAAAATTTCATCAACATATCAATTGACACATTGCGAAGATCTTTTCGTAGTTTCGTTTTATGGCAGCTGAACGGATCGCAACAGTATTTTCGGAACTCCTTTCGATCTTCAGTCGCCATGCCTACTGAAAAATATGCAAAAACTGAGATTAGCCCATTTATAACTTAATTCGATGATGTTATACAAAAAATGTACACTTAAAAATCAGTAGACACAATAGGCAGAATAATTTTTCGCAAATGATGCAATATATACATATATATATATATACATATATATATATATATGTATATATATATATATATATATATATATATATATATATATATATATATATACATACATATATATATATATATATATATATATATATATATATATATATATATATATATATACATACATACATATATATATAGTCCAGAGATGATGATTGTCAATTTCAGACATAAAGTCACCTGCCAGCAGGTGACGTCATTGGAACGATGACGGCAAACGTCGCCCAATGTCGAATCAAGAATTCGTGATATGTGGACCCCGAACAATAAAACCATCATCACACTTGAACCCATTGAGATCCCATTTTCATTTATGCTGAGGTGTTGGAGTATATGAAGGGATATTCTCACACGAAAAAATTGGGATCATCGGTTTGGCTGGGGGGTGGGAGCCCAAGGTCAAAGGGCGCCCCAAACTATAACTTTTTGAATTACTGTTTCGGAGTGATTTTACTTCATGCGATTCGAAAGATCTCGCTTTTACGAGCATTTTGATACAAGATCATCCAAATCGGACCACTACAACCTGTGATATGGCCACTGGAAGATTGTGGGTCAACCAGGGGTGCCCAAATTTGGGGGGGGGGCTAAAATGGGCCCGGATGGGCCCCCACGTCTGAAAATTGACACATAATGTTTTACCGTGGATACAAACACTTGCACAAAAAAGAGTGAAATCTGAGACGATGTGTCAAAATTTCGCTGAAAAATGTGTACACTTGACATGGAACGCACCTGTACTTAAGTGAGGATACTCTACTGAAGTGTGGTACTGTACTGAAGTGAGGAACTGTACTGAAGTGAGGGTACTGTACTGAAGTGTGGTACTGTACTGAAGTGAGGGTACTGTGTTGAAGTGGGGGTACTGTACTAAAGTAGGGGTACTGTACTAAAGTGGGGGTACTGCACTAAAGAGGGGGGTCATGTACTGTATTGAAATGGGATACTCTACTGATGTGAGGGTACTGCACTGAAGTGGGATACTGTACTGAAGTTAGGGGACTGTACTGAAGTGGGGGTATTGCACTAAAGTTGGTTCCTGTACTGAAGTGAGGGTACTGTACTGAAATGGTGTACTGTACAGAAGTGAGGATACTGCACTGTAGTGGGGGTAGTCCACTGTACTGACGTGGGGTACTGTACTGAAGTGAGGGTGCTGTACTGAAGTGAAGGTACTGCACTGAATTGGGGGTACTCTACTGTACTAAAGTGAAGGTACTGTGCT
>NC_140963.1:136784042-136839042 GCF_056783735.1 Eptatretus burgeri
TTATAATTTCAGCCTTTAGAAGGGATTTATAAGCACCTGTTTATAATTTTCGTTTCACAAGGAACAAATATCATAGGGAATCTCGAACGCCGAAGATAACACTTGTTTACACAATCCAATCTGCTAATAATGTCCTTTCCCTGCATACCCACAGTAAAATATAAAGTCCCAGTACTCCATTATCATAAATTACACTTTTACTGTTTTAGTCCTCATCAGAGGAGCTGTCAGTATCACCACCTGCAGCATATTCCTGTTCTCCTGTTTCATCTTCAGATTCCTCCAGTTCTGTTGCATCTCTCTCCAGCACATCAATTAGTTTTTGTGGTAAGATCATGTCATCTGCACACCAGAGTGGTTCTCCATCCTCTTTCCATCCATGTTCTTCCTTGGGTTTGGGGATTTCACATATGGCAACATTTGCCATTTTCCATTTTCTTGTCTGATAATTTGCTCGAGCAACATGTTCTCTCAAGCATGCCCTACTCGGAGGCAATCTCACCAGGTCAATGGTACTGCATGTTGGACCGTCAACTGAAATATCCCCATCACACTTTGACTTGAGCATCAAGTGTCGCACTTCATCTATGCTCTCCGATTTGGATTTCCCATACAGTGCACAGGTGAACTTTTCACACCCGATCAGAAGATCATCATCAACATTCCAGTCATCTCCCAAATGCTTCAGGACATCACAGTGTGCAGGAGATTTCAGTAACAACTTGAGAGGTAAAAAAACTTTCCAATACCCCTGAAAGAGCTGACTGAATCACAACCGGTTAATGCATGTCGCACCAGCGTCGCCTCATACATTTGCTCTGTGTCGTGTTTAGAGAGATTTGTAATGTTAATAAGGGTTAGGGTAACAAGGAAATTAACACCACACATCATGAAACGTGCACGTGATTCTAAGTAAAAGGACCAAGCAAACAAAAACATTACTATACGTTACGGGCTGAAAGAAAAAGAAAAGTGATTGTGATGAATCAAATGTTCTGCTTCAGATAACCGACAGGCCTGTAATCACGACACAATTCTTCTTTGCTTGCTTCGGCTGGGAGTTTTTATTTTGTAGTTTTAGATTTTTCGCCTTCTTGATTTTAAGTGCCTCCTTGCCAAAAAAAATTAAATTTTCCTCTTGTGATTACAAAATATATTTTGCTTTGACTCTCCATCACAGTTCATAGTGTTTTTGCCTATGCTTTAATTTCAGTACGATCAAAACACTCCCAGAACACCGGAGGATGTGGAAAACACCACATATTTTCCAAGATTGTAATAAATTTAGTAAGAATACACTCATGGAGCTTAATTTTATTTTTGTTTTTGTTTTTTAGCCTCCCTCCCTTCTTCCTTTATTGCCTGAAAAAAAAAATCTAAAACATTAAAAAAAATAACTCCCAGCCTTATTGTATCTTCTGTATTGCGTGTTCATAGTTGCATAGTTTCTAAAATAGAACATACAAAACAAATTTAGTATGTATGATGAAACTGGGTGATAAGTGAATTTGAAGATCACATGAATTCAACAGAATTGTCGTAAAGTTAAAAGCTTCAAGGTAATTATCTATCTTCCGAAGCAGAGCACTCCACTTTATTGTGATGAAGCAACAACCAACATTGCTTATATCTGCTCATTCACCTGAATATTTAGGCATTTACAACCAGAAATCATTTTTGTTCAACTGACATGTTTGAATCTTGAAACTTAATCTGCAGCACTCCAAGTCGCCAGTGCAGAAAATAATGAGACATCTATTCCCTCAATATAATCTGCCACCTGGTGTCAGTAAAGTGAATTGTTCAAACCGGGTGGAGGGTGCATAATGCATCATTAAATCACAGGGAACTCTCACTATTTAAAAATAAAAACTATCATTTTTCTCTTATAGAATGCAACATGTGGGTGATTTCAATAATCGGTTTAATTGTGGTCGATTATCAGTTAAAAATGTATCTTAAGCTGATAAATCTCTTCTCGAGGCTGAAATTATGAGTAAATCAACTTGTTCATTTAAAATATTGACAAAGAAGACACCCTGGAGGGGAAAAAGTGACACGTTTTCATTTTCCAATTTCCCACCCCCATATCTGATGCAATTTCTACAGTTTTAAAGCCGGTATTGTTTTTCCCCCAAAAAACGTTGATCGTGACACTTTATTCTTTGGGTACATGTTTTAAAATTTCACCAGCTACATAATAAGTAAGAAAATAGTCGTCCCAATGAATGCTGAGGGGGGTCATCGTACTGGCTGGTGGGTCCTCCAGGCCCCCGGACTAATATAATTGCATACTAGTCATACAGTTTTTGACGGATCGGGCTGAAATTTTTTGACAAAGAGGTTCATTATAGTGCGCATAAAAGCGTGGAAGCCGATTTTTGATTATCGATTTTTTTCGGATTTTTTCAAAAGTTTCAAAGTCCCATTGCGAGGCAACGGTGGCATGCATAGCAACGGTGCTCAAAAGCATACAACTAGATCAGTGGTTTTCAAACTTTTTTTTAGTGGCGACCCAATTTCAGAAACTTTCTACATCGCGCGACCAAAAGATTCAAAACCTAATTCATAATATATAAGATAAGATTTCATATGACACAAGAACATTTACTGTTTACTTTATTCACCATCGTCATGTTTTCATAGACGAGTAAACGGAGAATAGCCGACAGTATCCAAATAGTACAGTTGAATGTTTCAGAAGTTTAGTCCAAATGACATTTAGATATATCAGTGAGAAGGATGAGCCTATTTTTCAGAAACCAACTTCTCTATTCGTGGAGAAGTAGATGACAATGCCAGGATCATATCATGCTCCATTTCTAGGCGATTTCTGTACTTTGTTTTAATCACCACCATGGTGGAGAACGATTGCTCACAAAAGTATGATGAAGGATATGGCATGAGAACCTTAATGGCGCGCTGTGACAGGGTCGGGTACGGCGGCAGCATTTTGCACCAGAATGTCGACAACTAATTCGTCCACGCAAGAGCCTGCGCTCCTGAATCCTGCTGGAGCTGTACAAGCTCTTCCTATGCTGTATCATCTTCATCAGCAATTGAGTCCAGTGGAGCCGTGAACGGGTCCCGAACCACAGAAAAGGACTGCACATCCAGCTCAGGGAAATAGTGCTCGAACTGTTCAATGAGCAACTGAAGGTGACGTGCTACCTCCCCAGAAAGACTGTCGAGCTCAGTATCATCGTACTGGCAGGTCGTTAGATGCTCCACTAGATGGGGGAAAAGGCTGAAGCGCTTAACAGCTGCTTTGTCTGCCAGTAATTTTAGAGTGACCAGAAATCCGCTCATTTTGTCGTGAAAAATCATGAGGTTGGCGTCTTTGCCTTGGAGGGAGCGGTTGAGGACATTGAGACGTTCAAAGATGTCAATGAGATAGCACAGTTCTGACAGCCAAGAGTCCGACTCAAGCAACGCTACCCATGCCGTTTTCCCTTGTGTGCGTAGGAACTCCTTCAGTTCATCTTTGAGCTCGTAAACGCACAGAAGAAGGTTTCCTCGAGATAACCATCTGACTTGAGTGTAGAATAGTAAATTCTTATGGTTGGCGTCCATCTCCTGGCAGAATAGGCTGAATAACCTAGTGTTGAGGGAGCTCGATTTGATGTGATTCACCATTTTTACGACTTCTGAGAGCACGCTCTGCAAGGTTTCTGGCAAAGTACGAGAGGCGAGCGCTTCTCGGTGAATCATGCAGTGTACCATGGAGGTCTGAGGAGCCACCTCAAGCAATTTAGCCTTGAATCCAGAACGCACTCCCAACATTGCTGGTGCGCCGTCTGTTGTAGAACCGAGCAACTTTCCGAAGTCCAGATCATGGTCACGATAAAACTGCTCTACTTTCCCCAAAATGTCCTCGCCTTTGGTGGTGGCCTCCAATGGTTTGATGAGCAGAGGCTCATCGACAAAGTTATCAGCCTTGATGAAGCGGACCCAGACGATGAGTTGCGCGTACGATGCGATATCAGTGGACTCGTCCAACTGTATGGCATGCCACGGCGATTCCTTGATTTTCGTTACGACTTGAGCCGTTACATCCAGACTCATATCTTCAATTCTGCGTTGGATGGTGTTGTCAGAGAGGGGTATAACTGCCAGTTTCTTCGCCGCTTCCTCCCCAACCATCAGAGATACCATTGTCCTTTGCACATGGCAGCACGAGTTCTTCCGCAATGGAGTGAGACTTTTTAGTCTTGGCAACATGGAGCGACACTCGATACGAGGCCTCTAATGCCCGAGAATTGGTCTGACGGCATGTACTCTCTCTGTCAAGACGTGTATTCTTGAGTGCAAGAAGTTTCCTCTCAAAGAACGCTCTCTCCTTATCCTGATAAGGTACATGTTTTGTAGTCAAATGCCTCTGCAACTTATTTTGTTTCATAGACTCTGTAGAAAGCACTTCGAAAGAAATCACACACTGAGGCCTCTGTGCTCCACTTTTATCCACCACGTAGTAAAATTCCAGGTCCAGAAATTTATCCTGGTAAGAACGTTCTCGAGATTTGCTGGTGGCTGGTGCTGCCATCACAAATAAGGTCTCGAGTCGTACGTGGAGACATGAATAGACGTTAATTATAGAGTCAGAGTCTGAGTCTGAGAGGCCGTGGATCAAACCACTAATTTCCCACCAAAATGATCCGCCCTTCAGCGAGCCCGCGCATCGGCTGGATCCCATTCCAAGCATCATGTTGCGCCGGTTCCCATACTTTGAACGAACCGTTTATATTACATCCCGTAAAAGTGAACACCGATCGAAAATAGAATTTTTTTTCGCTGCAAGCAGACACCCGCGACCCCACGAAATTTGCTCGGCGACCCCACTTGGGGTTGCGCCCCCGGGTTTGACAAACCAAGAACTAGATCCTGGTATGAATCTACCAGTCAAGTTTCATCAAAATCGGTTGACTCCTCTGGCCTCCAGAGCTGTCCATTACGTCCAAACAAACAGACAGACATACAGACAGATGGAAAACCTGAGAATAAGGGGAGTCTAGCGCCCACCCAATATACACGAATAAATATCTGTGTGTGTGTGTGTGTGTGTGTGTGTGTGTGTGTGTGTGTGTGTGTGTGTGTGTGTCAGTGTTTCTCTTCCATAACTCCAAAACCGAGTGCGGGACACCGACACTAAGGATTCGCTGAAGGAAATAGCATAAACAAAACATGGGAAAGGAGTGAACAGACATGTTTTAGCTGCAGCAGCCATACCAGAACATTGGCAGAGCTTCCTCAGCATGGACTGCAACAAGACAGAACTGTTAAGGTTCCTGTCAGAAGCTGCCCTCAAGGAGGACAAACAGCTTGTCATCACTGATGGAGATGGAGTTCTCAGCAAGCCGCCACTGGAGGATCTGGCATCACTCGCTCTATGCAGCCATGAAGAAGCTGCCAGTCGCATGTTGCTGCACGCCTCACATGCTGCACAGCATGGCCGCCGCAAGTCCTGATCTGGACGGTTGACAGACATCGTGATGTTGGCCACGTCTGTGGCACAGGTGCTGCAACCAGGAGATGAACTGTGGCTGGCATTCAGAACTGGAAAGAGCTTCCGGTACTTGGCATCCCACAAAATGGCAGCTGGGCTTGGAGCACAGATGAAGGAATATGTGAAGTGATGCAGTTGCAAAAAGGCTGCACTTCCATGCACGGCCATGTGTGTGTGAGTGCTCTCAGCACTGACACTCTGGTATCCCGTGACACATGGTTGAAACATCGACTGTGACAATGTTGGAGTATTCAGAGTTTGATTCAAAGTTAAAGTTAACGATTTTGTTGGAGCCTGTGTTTGCCATCGACATTTCACAACAAAACAGTCTCATGCAAATGTCAATAGATTTCAATAAAACTACGTTAATGTGCGGTTTTTAAATATCTATCACTAAAAATGGTTATCATTAACCCCACTAAGACCACCAACTTCCTCTTACTTGATCAATTCCACAAAGTAACTCCATCGTGCTGTCGCCATTTTTGTAAAATGGCTGCCACGGCCGTTAAGAGTCGAATCAACGATGCCTCGATATCCAGACCTGTTGAGAATATATTGGGCTATCTCTCACAAATTTGATGCTTGTATCACTAAATGCATAATTGTTGGAAATTTTCAGCTATGCCGCCCCATTATTTCCTTCTTCACTTTCTGCATCAGTTTCATCACGTCCTCTTTACTTTTTGCCAACAGAGTGATATTGTCAGCATAACCTGAGATTGTTGATATGTCTTTCTCCAATCCTAACTTCAACCTCTATGTCATGCAAGTTTGAAAAATCATAATTTTTATCTCGCCCGCTCCCCGAGGGAGGGAGTGGGATATTGTCATCGTCCGGTTTGTTTGTCTGTCTGTTCGCAACTTTATGGCAAAATGGCTTTAGCAAACACTATCAAATTTAATCCACATGTGGGCAATGAACTTTGGACGACCCCATTAACTTTTGGGTCCAATTGGATCAAAGGTCAAGGTCAAGGTCACAAAAAGATCAAAATCGTTTTTCGCTCATAACTTCGTCAAAAATGATCTGATTTACTTCAAACTAAGCTTATAGTGAACCTTATTCTATTTGTCACTTATAATCCTACCCATTCCTATAGTGAAAAATGCATATTTGTGAAGATCGGTAGGGTCCGAAGTTTTGGGGGTCATGGTCATCGGTCAAAATTACAAATTTTCCATTAAAACTAAAACATGGTTACGAAAATACAACTTTACGGGAAAACGGCTGGCTCAAACACTGTCAAATTGTATCCACAGGTGGGTAATTAACCTTGGACGACCCCATTAACTTTTGGGTCCAATTAGGCCAAAGGTCAAGGTCAGGTCACGAAAAGGTCAAAATCTTTTTCGCTCATAACTTCGTCAAAAATGGATTAATTGACTTCAAACTAAGACTAAAATATTCCTTATTCTATTCCTTATAATCAACATTCAGGTTAAGGATGTATCAAATTTAAATTTGATCCCCAAAATAACTTTATGCCTTAAATGGGCGGGATTTGTTGTGCCTGGCACCACTTGTTTTTATTATAATCACAAATTAATCTGTCAATTCCATCCAGTGATAATGGCATCGTGATAATAGTAGAGTAGGCTACTTTTCGGTGGCTTAATAATATTAACATGGAGGCTAGCAGGATGGCTTAGACTTAGAGGTACACACACACACACACACACACACACACACACACACACACACACACACACACACACACACACACACACACACACACACACACACACACACACACACACACCTATAAGCTGTTTAGCCTGGGTTTGAATCCCGACCCAGCTATAAACTGTCATGCTGGTGTTTCACAGGTAAGGTGATTCAAAAATACGTCGTCCCTAGGATGGACGTTAAACGAGAGTCCTAAAGAGCAGGCGAGCTATCGCTGGCACCATGGCCAAATTCCTGCCCGAACCAGCAGAGGGCACTGCATCAGCGGCACAGCCATGCCCTCAGCCAATGATGCGTACGAACGAACAACTTCAATGCACGATGACAGGGTATACCATCTTCATTCCCCAACCCCTCACCACTGCTCCTTCCTTGTGATCGTTACCTTTAATGGGGGTACAAGAAGGAGTGATGGATTGTCCGCTCCCCCATTTGTGACCAGGAGCTCTGGGATGTCCAGCCCAGTTGCCATTGGCAACTGTATGGTGGGAATGGGGTCGTGATGTGAGCCCCAGTTGAATGTCTCGTGCGAGCTGGGGGATATGTTGAAATACCAGGTGAGTAAGAATAAACAAATAAGGGGGAAAAGGGAGCAGGATGAGAAATAATAAAACGATAGTTATGCGATGATAGAGGATAAAGAGATGAAAACAATGGTGATTATTTTAAGAGCAAACGTCAAACGTGGGATTGCAAAAGCTTACATCAACAACCAGTCTTGGACAGCAGCTTTTGGAAACCTCTTCAACACGGTCCAAGTTCCTGAGAAGATGGTTGATCCACACGAGCTACATCGATAAATGTTTCTCCATTTGTTTATTATTTAAATGATGCAGCATTATATTTATTTATTTAAATGAGACCATATTGTTCATTTCCCAAACATGACAAATCTAAATGATAGCTGTCATCAATAACCAAATGCGTTAAATGAGCTATTTTTTTCAGGCAGTTCACAGATAGGTCACAAATAGAAAATAGGTCACAAAAATAAATAAATTAATTAATTAATTAATCATTCACGAAATGCACAATCCAGGCCCAAATAGC
Source organism: Eptatretus burgeri (assembly GCF_056783735.1). NCBI lineage: Eukaryota > Metazoa > Chordata > Myxini > Myxiniformes > Myxinidae > Eptatretus > Eptatretus burgeri. The sequence goes on from NC_140963.1 coordinate 136,792,286, forward strand.
TCATCGGATGTATTCAAGTGTGCTCGCTAGATATATCGTCTGGTCATCATCATGTTTACCGGCAAAGCAACTCGACAAGGCATGCATCAACATGCATAATATGATGGAGCAAACGTGGATACGAGAGAGAGTGAGAGAGAGAGAGAGGAGTAAAACGCACAAACCAGCCCTGCGGAAAGGGAGTGAGAGCGCAGGAGTGCAGGATGTAACAAGGCCAAAACGCATTCACACTCCCTCTGTCTTCCTCTCACTGCTGTCTGTGTCTCTGTGTATCTGTCTATCTGTCTCTGGATCTCTCTCCCCTACTACCATCTATCTATCTATCTCTAATCTATTTATCTATCTCTCTCTCTCTTTGTATCCCCTTCTCCCGCTCGCCCACCGCTCCCTACTCCCTTCATCGCATCTCATTTTCTTTCGGATCGCACAGGGGGTCGCACAAAATGATGTATTTATTTGTTTGCAGGTTTTTAAGCTACGATAGTTAATGCCAAACATCACATCATGTATAAATATCGAGTCTTGCGGTCGTTTTCCGTAAGATTGTTTTCCATGTGGGCATTTGAAGGTCAAAGTTGTGGAATTGTACAAATGAAATGTGCAGTTAATTATTTCATCGGTCAATCATTTAATTAAATTGGAATTGCTCACGATGTAATTCAGGCACGGAGGAAGATGTTGAAGACACACACACGCATTGATGAATCGCCCTATCTTTTTTTACCTGGGTCGGAATTCGAACCCAGGCGAGAGAGCTTCAAGGCGAGTGTGTGTACCTCCAAGACATCCTACCAGTCCACGCTGTTTATAGTGTCCACAATAATGGTGTCGAACGAGTAATTGTCCATGATAATGACACAGACATCATTGTCGTGGATGTGTACTACGCCGCCACACTCTTGGACCATCTTCCTGAGTTCTGGGTTAGGACTTCACCAGGGAACTATCCACCAATCCATGAGATTGCAGCTACTGTACATTTGGCCCTTCACAATGCCATGCATTGCCCTTTATTCACGGCTTGAGTGGAAGGGATACAATCAGCTATCCATATTTCACTGGGAAAAATTAAATGCTTGCAGAAGCAGTAGTAAGAATATTGATATGCTTGCAATGGATGGGTTTGCAAGAGAATGTCATTCTTGTCAAATTACAGCAGATGCCATCGATCAGGCTAAGAAGCTCTTACTGGATGTGTAGACAAACAAGGATGACGACTTATCAGGGGTTGATATCCGTCAACTAAGAGTTTATTAGTTCCTGAATAACATTATGAACCCTGTTGAAGCTGCTCCCATTAACAGAATGCATTTCTTCAGCGTCTGTGAGGAGCAATTCTGGACACAAGAGGAGACACGTCTGCACATATCTCCAAGCCCCAAATCCCACACTTTGAGAACGATGGTTCGACTCTGCAGGATGACAAGATCGTTCCAATGGCCGGAGCAGATGACAAAGACAATATCATGTCACTGCACTAAGGGATGCAAGAAGAACCGTTTCTGTGTCAGGAAGAAAGTTCCATGCCATGCCGGGTGTTGGTGCCAAGGATCTATAGAAAAGTGCAGCCGTGTTAAGCACAACAAGATGCTATAAGCCAGTGACAACTGTTCATCGGACTCAGATTAACTTATCTATGGTAGCATGCACACATCCTTTGATTCGGAGGGATTGGGTGGAAGTCGTAAAAATAGGATCGCATGTACTGAAGCTCACCTGGATCAGGAGCAACAGTCACTCAAACCCCCTGCCTTAGACCCCCTTAGACCCCAATATATATTTTAATGTCATGAACAAACTTTGGTACATCGTGGGTGATGAAGGTTGGGGTCAGGTTTCATTGAAATTGTGTGTGTAGTTTTAGAAAAGAGAGCAAATACCTATTTTAGGGGGTCAACCACCCACATTCCTCTTTCTTGGATGCAGTTGATACACTTTGGTATGTCACGGGTGATGGAGGTTGTGTTCAAGTTTCATTAAAATTGTGTGTGTAGTTTCAGAGAAGAGAGCAAGTACCTATTTTGGGGGGTCAAAACCCCTCCTGTAGACCTCCTTGACAAGCGCACATTTTGATTTGGTCGATACACCTTCATTAGGCATCAGATATGAAACTTGTGGCCAAGTTTCCTCAAAATTGTGTGTTTGGTTCAAGCGATAATGACTGAAGTGTTTACGTTTGGACTGACTGACTGACTGACTGACTGACTGACTGACACTCACTCACTCGCAAAAGCTCACCAGACTAAAGTCCAGGTGAGATAATAATAATAATAAAAATCTATATGTAATGGAGCAGGTGTTTGTATGTATGTATGTATGTATGTATGTATGTATGTATGTATGTATGACTGCTTTTTCCTATCGGTTGGACAGCTGGCCTGACACCACCACAATTGCAACCTGAAAAAAAAAAAAATCAAACGTTCACCATTTTATAAAGCCTAAGACATCTTTGGAAGTGTTATATTCACAATCGCCATGCCTTCCCTGTAAGTTTTCCGTACAGTGTAAAACAACCTAAGTGAATGTTATAAGGATCATCAAATAGCGAAAGGATGGAGCCGACAGACGTCATGGGCCTTGTGAAGGTGACACGACATACAGTATAGGCTTTAGGCCTCTGGTATCAGTCTATGGGCCGCTGCGATTGGAATTATTCAAGCTGTGCAACCACAATGTATTTGTGCACATAGGCAGTGGGCATGTGTTTGCTTCATGTGCATAACTCAGGTTTTTTGGTGGTTTTTTTTCAGGAGCGATCAAGGCAGGGGTTTGTTTCCTTTACACTGCTCAAATAAAATGAAGGAACGCGTCAGAAGAACTTGTTGCACACTTGGAACCCTGCTAGTAATAATAAAAATAAGTCTTTTACAGTGAAATCATTTCAACTCCCTGGCGAGTTCCAGTCCCGGCTGGTGTTGAGGTGCTCATCGGCTAATCAAGCACAACAAGAGCGAGAATTGCAATGCATGTCCCCTACTGATGTGATATTTTCGAAGTCCAAAAAGGGCATAACTGTGAAAAAAATGACGAAACGCCCTGAAACTCAAGCTTGTTCTGCAACTTATTGGGTTGCCGAAATAGGTGACCGTTATTGTTGGGTCGCCGAAATAGGTGACCCTTATGGTCAGTAATTCTGTCTGTTTGTTTGGATGTCTATTCGTTTGTCATCAGCATAATTGGTAGTAAACCTGGGAGGATTTTGACCAAACTCGGGTGGTAGGTACATCTTATGACCTAGTGGTTTGGAAATTGTGATGGTTGCTAGGGACGCTTTGGTTCCCGAGCAACAACCGACAAACCTTCAAAATCGGTATTGTTCACACGAAATCAATTCCGAAAGCCATTATCCCACGTAGGGTTATGAAATTTGGCACAAATGATCTACAAGTGATGCTCTATCAAATATATTTCGGTTTTTGTGATAGATGGAATACTTTACCCGCAGCGCCCCCTACAATTAGAGTATGCGCGAAAATTGAAGGCTCCCGAGCAACCAGGTGAGTGCATCGATACGAATGAAACTTTGCAGGTTCATGGTACTCGATGAGTACTACAACTTTGCCTCAGGATATATTGACCGATTTCGCTTAGGTCAGGGGTCAAAGGTCAATTAGTGCAAAAATCGATAATATGCGAGAGCTGGAGGCGCCTTCGCACCAAATGCTACTCCTCCTTGGGTTATGGTCGGATGGTCATGAAAATTCACACTAATCGTCTGGAATACATTGCGCACAAACGATCGAGCCGGATTTTCGATTTAGATCTTTGTTCACCCACAGCACCTCCTCGAACTTTGGGGATTTCCGATTTCAAACCGCATTTTCGGTACTTTTCATTCAAATGGATACCGAATAGTTATCAGTAGATGGAACTGGATGAGATTTGATATGCATAATCTTAAGGTGATTCCCGATCCGCTATATGACATCCATTTTGCTCTATATTTTATAGTTTCCAAGTGGCAACCCTCTCAACTTGGGTGTCTGAGGGCCATTGAGCATTCCTGCTGAAACTTCAAAGTACACTAGCTCCAAGACGATTGAACCGAATCGAATGAAACTTTACATGCTTATAGACCGCAATGAGTACTACAACTTTGCTCGTTTGCATAAATGACCTATCTCGATTAGTTCAGGGGTCAAAGGCCAATAAGTGCATTTTTCGGTCAAAATGTCTATTCAAGTCCCCCTACCGGCAAAACAAAAAAAACGGCTCAACCGATCCAAACAAATTTTTGCATGTGAATACTCCCCGATGAGTAGTACAAGTTTGCTCATTTACATAATGACCTATCTCCACTAGGTCAGCGGTCAAAGTGTCGCAATACTAACAGTCCTGCTAGGCGACCCATCGCCGCCTACCGGCTTGTCATAATAAAAGCCATGTACCAAGTTTCAGTTGAACATGTTAAACGTTATGGGATAAAAACAAGTCTGAAAATCCACGGTTGGAATGGCTGGAAAGCAAACCTAGAGTTCCCTCCAGTGAAACCGGTAAGGGATGATAATAACCATCTCTACCCTCAGAAGTCCCCACTTGCACCCCAGCAAGTTATGGTAAGTGTCTAGCTCAAAGAAACAAGACAAACAACCATCAATGCTGGCTAGGATTCCAACCCACATTCTGAAGAATCAGCCACCAGAACACAAGTGCAATGTACGAAACCACTCTGTCGTGACACTCAAAAAATGAAGAAACGAGAACAGCGGTAACTTCAAAAACCAACAGGAAAAAGTATTTCAATAATGACAAATTATATACAACTAGCAACTAGCCTGCCCTACAGGCAGGTGATCTTGTTCCAAGCATTCAACACATTCTTCTGACACATACTCCACGCTCTCTCCACCCCCCCCCACCAGCACTCTCCCTCTCCCCCTCCACACTCTCTCTCTCTCCCCCCCCCCTCTGCACGCTCTCACTCTCACCCCCCCTCCCCCTCCATGCTCTCTCCCCCAAGTTCTTCACATTCTCAGTGGGAACGACTTACCCAAAATAAGCTGATATGTCTGTAGTTGAGAAGATCAGTTATATCTTTTTACGTGATGCAGTGACTTTGGTGGATTTCCAAGCAGATGGAAGATCACCAAGTGGAGATGACGGGGTAAAAGGGGAAGAGAGACTGTCAAAGAGCAGCAGAGCAGGTTTTTAGCACACATGAACTGTTGCTGTGAGTATTGAGTGTTGAAAGAACCTTCTCTACCTTCTCAGGTGTAAAAGCCACAGAGTCCAGGAGCAGTTGTGTATGACAAGGAAGAATGAGGAGAGAGAGAGAGAGAGAGAGAGAGAGAGAGAGAGAGAGAGAGAGAGAGAGAGAGAGTGAGAGAGTGAGAGAGTGAGAGAGTGAGAGAGTGAGAGAGTGAGAGAGACAGAGACAGAGACAGAGACAGAGACAGAGACAGAGACAGAGAGAGAGAGAGACAGAGACAGAGACAGAGACAGAGACAGAGACAAAGACAGAGACAGAGACAGAGACAGAGACAGAGACAGAGAGACAGCGAGGTGTGAGGGCTGTTAAAAAAAAAAACACACACACACACACACATATATATATATATATATATATATATATATATATATATTCTATATAAACACAAACACACACACACACACACACATATATATATATATATATATATATATATATATATATATATATATATATATATATATATATATATATATATATATATATATATATATATACAGGGTGTCCCAAAAAATATACAACTTTTCATCTGCAAAGAGGATGGTCATAACCTATATTTAAAAAAAAAGATATATGGCTGGGTAGAAAGCTGAAAGGTTGAAGTTTATTGTACCAATGTCAAAATTGCCACCAAAATTTAAATTTTGGTATAGAATCGTCGTTTTCTTTGAGATCACATGTTCGACGTAAGCTCGACATTGTCCGATCACTGCCTGCAAACGCGTTGTCATGTTCTCCATCAAGTCGCTGTCACACCTTGACGTTTTAGCCAGCGTATGCCAACGTATGAAAAATTTGCTGAATACGCTGGCACACGTCGAATACATTATGGGTAAGTTTTGTATACGTTAAGAGCACGCTGACATACGTCATAGTACGCTGAGTACGTCGACAAATTTTAAGCATGCTGAAAATTTTACGACATATGCCAGCGTATGATGCACACGTTCCGCATACGCTGCCCATAAGTTATAGGCACGTTACGCGAACGTTGACAAACGTCGACGCACGTTACTTGCAAGTTACTCATAAGTCGAAACACGTCGAGGTAATGTTTAGCGTACCCGAAACTTATTTCTAACCTATGAGTAACGTGCTTTGAACCGATGAGTAACGTGCTTTGAACCTATTTGTAACATATCTCCAACGCACATTGATGTATGTATATGTATTTGACGTCTTCCGGACGACCACAGAACTTACTGAACGTGTTACTAACTTACAGCTTCCGTATAATGGCGTATTGGCAGCGTTTAGGGGAATTGGTATATAAAAATGGGTTTCACAGGAGGAACCCGTCAGTGTTCCAGACTCCATGTTTTTTTTTTTTTCTTCGTCATGACGGTGATGTTGACGCTTCGATTTCCAGTGCGGTTATGATTTAAATCGTTGAGCGGCAGCCTATTAATTATATTATATTATAACCGGACTAGAAATCGAAGTGTCAACATCACCGTCATGCCGAGGAAAAAAAAAAGAAAAAAAAAAACCATGGAGTCTGGAACACGGATGCTAAACATTACCTCGACGTGTTTCGACTTATGAGTAACTTACAAGTAGCGTGTGTCGACGTGTGTCAACGATCGCGTAACGTGCCTATAACTTATGGCCAGCGTATGCGAAACGTGTGAATCATACGCTGGCATACGTCGAAAAATTTCAAGCATGTTAAAATTTGTTGACGAGCTCGGCGTACTACGACGTATGCCAGCGTGCTCTTAACATATACAAAACTTACCCATAACGTATTCGACGTGTGCCAGCATTTTAGCCAAATTTTTCATACGTCGGCATATGCTGGCTAAATCGTCAAGGTGTGACAGCGGCTTCACTTTGGGAAACGTTTCCTGAGGAATGTTCTGGATTTCTCGGTGGATGTTTTCCTTCAGCTGATCAAGAGTCTGAGGCCTAGTGTTTCCATAGATCCTGTCCTTGAGATACCCCCACAAGAAGTCTGAAGTAGTAAGGTCAGGGGAATACGGTGGCCACTCAACGTCTTCGTAGAGGGAGATAAAGTGGCCCTCAAAATGTTGGTTGAGAAAACGCATCGTTTCCCTGGCTGTATGGGGCGGTGCCCCATCCTGCTGGAACCACTGGGTTCTCATCTGGATCAGGTTGTTTCTCCTACGGGCCTGAGTACGTAGCTCAGGCAGATAGAATTCCGGAATCATTTCGCGATAGTTCCTCTGGTTTACCGTGCAAGTGCGGCCCTGGTCATCTTCAAAGAAGTATGGACCAATTATCCCATACCAACCAACCGCCACCCACATGGTGATTTTGAGAACAGATCGAGGCACCAGTTCAGTTGATGCATTACCAGGATTTTCAGTTCCCCAGTACCGAAAGTTTTGCTTGTTTACCTCCCCGGACAAGTGAGCATGGCATTCGTCCGTCATGTGAAGTTTTTTGAGGAAGTCTGCATCTTCCTACAACTTTCCTGAGAACCAATTTGCAAAGTCTAGTCGTTTGCATTTATGTTGATCAGTAAGCACCGTTTCCGTTTATATTTTGTATGGAAAGGCATGAATGTCTTGGCGAAGGATTCTCTGAACGGTGCTCTTATGAATGTTTCTCTCGGCAGAAAGTCGTCGAATAGATTTTTTTGGACTCTGAACGACCGCCTGTTTCACCATTTCCACATTTTCTTCACCACGACCTATCCTCTTCCGACCACTGTGACTCTCGTGAAGGTCACAGATGGTTCCCACATTGGTAATCTTTGCGATGGTGCACTTTATTGTCCGAAAGTTTGGTGCATGGCGCAAGTGGATACGGAAATGTCTCGAGTGAAGACGTTGCACCTGTATGACACGTTTCGTCTGGTGCCAAAGTTGAACAATTTTCGTCCGTTGTTGTACGGTCAGTCTTGGCATTTTTCTGGTGCTTGCTTGGTATCAAAATAAACTTCAGGGTCTCTGCAACAAGAAATGAATCATTGGTGATAAAATTACTGCTTTTTAAGGATCAAACGAAGCATTGTAAAAGTTGTATATTTTTTGGGGGCACCCTATATATACAGGGGGCTGCAAAAGTAGGTATACAGTAATGAAAAACAAAACGTGCGCACAAAACGTATTCTATTGCTTATTCAAACATATCAATAATAACATACCAATAATAAACATATCAATAATAAACATATTAATCCCTCAAATGTTCAAACTGTTTGCCCCCGGCATTCACATACTCCACGATAATACTGGTATAATCCTTACTGTATACTTACTTTTGCAGTCCCCTGTATAAACATATACATATACACACACACACACACAAATATATATATGTAAACACACGGACATGTATATATAAGCGCGCGCGCGCACACACATACACACACACACACACACACACACACACACACACACACACACACACACACACACACACACACACACACACACACACACAGAAACAGATTTATATTGTTGGGGGCTGGGGGTCGGGTGAGAAGACCACTAGGGGGGAAAGCCATCTTGGCTCCCACCAGACTCCTTGGAATTGTAGGCTGTCACACACGGATAATTCTGTGACGCGGCGGGTCGCTTAACCGACCGTGGACGCCAATAACTCAACCTCCGTCCCGGTCAATAACGTGACTTTGGGTCTTCTGTCGAGTTAATGCGGTTACCTAAAAATAAGCATGTGATTTAATTACCGGGGAACACGGCCTCGGTACGCCTTGTCTGAACTGGATCACTTTACCGGATCGGATGCAGCCGAGCGACACTGTCAAGGACGTACCGGCTAAAAAAGGCTAAAAGGAACGGATTGTTGGGAATAAAGTCCCGGCTAAGCTTGGATTCAGACCATGCTGGACCAATGAAGGAAAAGACAAAAACGAGCAGGGAACATTTCTAATAATAATTTATTAACAATGGGTGAGGAAAGGTATGTGGTGCGATCAAGATTTATTGGGGTGTGTTGTGCAGAGATATGGAAGAGAGGTGTGGTGCAGCAATAAACAAGTAACTTATGAAAGCGGACGCAGAGCTGACTTAACCTGAAGAGAATAATAACGATCTTCTGCAAGCTTACTTACATAGACAGGCGGCAGGACACACACACGCACACAGAAAACCCAAATGAAGAGGGATTGGAGCAAGACAGGAGAGGAGTTGAGGCTACGGTCTCTCGGTACCTTTGTATAATTGATACGCTGTACCCGAACGCACCACCAATACGTTTGGGGGAATGCTCCGTGGTGCGGTACCGCCGACAGCTGGCATGTCGTCTCTCGCTTCGGGCAGCTCGTGTCGAGACTGTGGGCATGTAGGAGGGGCTTGAGTTTGGAGGGTGGAGTCCAGAGTGAGTGTACAGAGTGGTAGGAGGGACCATGTGGGTGGGTGGAGTCAGCGTCGTGTGGGCGGAGAAGAGGAGGAGGAGTCCAGCGATGACGACGGAAGGCGGAGTCGAGGTGATGACAACAGAAGGTGGAGTCGAAGTCCAGCTTGAGCGGGAGAGTCAGGACAGAGAGAGAGAACGCACCCATTCTGACCTTTATAGGCCCCACAGAGCGGGGCGGGGGGCCACCTCGAAGTGTTGTGTCGCCACCCGAATCGGGCCCTCTGATTGGCTCCGACCCCCTGTGCGGCCTGGCCGCGATGGCCAGAAACCGCAACATTCCATTTCCGGCAATAAAGATGACCCCACGCCACAAAAATATCCCGCTCCGACCTTATAACATGATAAAAATCGACCACACCGAACTCCGCGCCATGAATTGCCCTGCAAGAACCCCCGGGCTATACCCTGATGACCAGCAGAGATCAGTGTCGGTCTGCATGCCCGCTCGGGCGCTCCGACCAGCGTTGGCCAACGTGCCCGCTCCGTGTGTGCCACGTGGCCCGAGCTGCACAACATGCCTCTGCCCGATCGCAGCTTCGCTGGCCGTCGAGGTGAGCAGACGTTCGCCGTCCGCGGGGAACATCCGCGGCCGCCAGCGCGGACCGAAGCTACGATGTTATGGCGAACCCATGCACAGACAGTAAGATGTGTCCAATAAGGTGTCATGTGCTAAGCTCTGGTCTGCCTTCGAGCACATTCCCATGACCCACGAGGTTAGCGTGCGTATTCGCCCAATTATGTGATCGTGTGCGCTGGGCCAACACCAATATGTGTCAGATATTGAGGGGAACGCTCGAATATAAAAATTATATGGAGGTTTTGAATGAAAAGGATATAGATATGTGTCAGATGTAGAAATGGAGGGGAAAAAAAGAATGCCGATATAGCTAGTCCAGAAATGGGTTGAAAGGAACTCGCCACTTGCGCCTTGCACACTCGCATCCCGCCCAACGTGGCGTGGTTGTCATTTTACTATTATCGGCCTCGATTGAGGGCTCGCTTGAGGATGGGAGCTCTGTGCTGTCGATGCTCATGTGGTGTTTGAGCGCCCTTTCTAAGGTGCTGTTTCTTCCGTCTCCTCGGTATGTGTTCCGTGCAGCGTGGGCGTCGTGTTGAACGTGCTTTCTATGGAGAGGTGTCTAGCGTAATACCTGCTTGTCCTTTTCTGAGGATCCATGTCCCAGCGAAGGGCACACATGGCTCAGATTTACATCAGGAATAATCAGAAAAGAAGAATAGGAATGACGTCAGAAATGAGATGAAGAAGAAATGATGTAAGCAAACCTAACTATGAGATCCTTGCAACACACGCCCCGGTAGTCCCGCTAGACAAAAAAAGAAAGGACGATCTACATTCTACACGTATATTAATGGAACAACTGTCTTGGGACCACGATATGTTGGATGCATGCAGATCCGAAAACCACAATATATATATATATATATATATATATATATATATATATATATATATATATATATATATATATATATATATATATATTTTGTTGTGGTTTCCTGCCCTTCGGCATGTGGGTGACCGCTTCGAGCCAATGGCGGCCGCTTTCGCCCACCGAACGGGCAAACCTTGTCGCAGCTTTCGGATCAACGCCGAAATCCAGCTACGGGTGTATCTTTAATCACACCGAAAATCAGCCAGCTATTCTGTACGCGCGCGACAGGGTCCGATTGCCGAATTGTCGATTTACCTAATTATGCGCGCAGACAGAAATGCCGGGGATTTACACCTCGACGGGACCTGCTTGGAAACGAGCCGCTAAGCAGCTCGCTCCGTTTGCGATTTGCTGAGCGGTGTATATCGCCAAGCCCCGCCAGATCCGATTCTCTTATCGGTTATTAACAACCAGCTATATTCCGAACTTAATTATGGCAGTTCAATTGAGGGAAAGGACGCAACGAACGGGTAAACATTCACACAAGGACATTTATTACACACACGACACATATGCAGTCATGTATGCAATCAGGTACGTATGTAATCAAAGCAATTAATGCAATGGGGGTAAGGGGCAGGACACGAGCAAGAGAAAGAACTACAACCGTCAGTCTATTTATTATGTACAATTAATTAAACAGGTTTACTTAAGAACAAGGCGCCATAGACTTTCACTCAAAAAACCCCGGAAAGAAAAGGAAGAAAAGTGACCGTGTGGTGGACCCTCGGAACTCCGTCCTCCTTCTTCTAACCTCTCGCTCGTCCCACCCTCACAGTTCTTTCCCCTCTTCTGCGCCACAATTCTCCTGCACCACACAATCCTTCCACCACCACAATTCTCTCTCCCAGACACTCTCCTCAGCGTTCCAGCGCCTCAATTCTCCCCAGCGTTCCAGCGCCTCCGACCTTTTCCACGGAGCCCCGCCCCCCTCTCCTCCCGGCGCGCGAAAGAAACTTCCAGAACAAGGGCGTTTTCCTCACTGAATCGGGGCCGTTTTCATTCTTCTGGAGGGTTGGGCTCCTGCTGCATTGGCCGGCGGCGATGTTATTCGTTGGGGGGTGGGGGCCGTTGTCTGCTTTCCTTTAATGAATGCAAGGCTTCTGGCAACGATGTGCTGAGGTGGAAATGCGGTTGTGGTTGTGGTGAAGGCGGTTGTGGTTGTCGTGATGGTGGAATGGCTGGCGTTTTGTGGTTGTTGTGATAGTGGTGTGGTTGTGGTTGAGGTGGTTGTGATGGTGATGTGGTTGGGTGGTTGTGGTTAAGGTGGTTGTTGTGAAGGCAGTTGTGGAGAAGGTGGCTGTGGTTGTTGAGATGCGGTTGGTGGTGGAAGTGGTTGTTGTGAAGCGGTTGGTCCAAAATAAAGATAGCAAAAAAATAATGGCTGACTCAAAGATTACAGCCCGGTAACACAAATAAATCCCTTAGACATCGGTGGGGAAATCTATCTGAACACACTTATCAACATAACTGATCTCTGGGATACCTGAATGGTGTTCTGTGAATTTCCACAACCGTAACAAAATATATATATATATATATATATATATATATATATATATATATATATATATATATATATATATATATATATATATATATATATACAGACACTGATGAGCCAAAGCATGTTGACCACCTACCTACTATGCTGTTGGGCCTTCGTGTGCTGCCAAAAGTGCCGACCCACCGAGGCATGGACTCTACAAGACCCCTGAATGTGTCCTGTGGTATCTGGCACCAAAACATTAGCAGCAGATACTTCAAGTCCTGTAATTGCGAGGTAGAGCCGCCGTGGATCGGACTTTTCGGTCCAGCACATCACACAGATGCTCAATCGGATTGAGATCTGGATAGCCTTTCTTGCCCTTGCACATCGATTTGCCTTGGGCACCCAACACCCTGTCGCCGGTTTGTGCTTTGTCCCTCCTCGGACCACTGTCGGTCGGTACCCACCACTGCTGACCGGGAGCACCCCACAAGCCTTGCCGTTTCAGAGATACTCTGACCCAGTTGTCTGGCCATAACAATTTGGCCCTTGTCAAAGTCGCTCAGGTCTTTACGCCTGCTCATTTCTCCTGCATCCAACACATCAACTTCAAGAACTGACTGTTCACTTGCTGTCTAATATATCCCACCCCTTGACAGGTGCCATTGTAACAAGACAATCAGTTATTCACTTCACCTGTCAGTGGTCATAATGTTTTGGCTCATCAGTGTATATTGTTGCGGGCCAGAGGTCGGGTGAAAACACTATCAGGGGGGAAAGCTATCTCGGCTCCCACCAGACTCCCCGGAATTGTAGGCCATCACACACGGACAATTCCGTGACGCGACGGGTCGCTAACTGAGCGTGGACGCCAATAACTCAACCGCGTGACCGAGGGTCCTCCCTTCTATGGGTTAACTGGGTTACCTAATTGATCACGTGATTTAATTACTGGGGAACACGCCCTCGGTAGGCCTTGGTCGAACTGGATCACTCTTCCGGATCGGATGCAGCCGAGCGACACTGCCAAGGACGTACCGGCTAAAAGGAACGGATCGTTGCGAATATAGTCCCAGCTAAGCGAAGATTCGGACCATGCTGGATCAATGAAAGAAAAGACAAGAACGAGCTGGGAACATTTCTAATAATAATTTATTTACAATGGGGCAAGGAAAGGTATGTGGTACATTTAATAGTGTTATTGGGGTATGTAATGCAGGAATAGAAAGAACGGTGAGAGGGGCGGAAAAATTACAAGCAACTTACGAAAGCAGACACAGAGCAGATTTAACGCGAAATAATAATCTTCTGCAATCTTAACTTCCGTGGACAGGCGCCAGGACAACACACACACGCACGCACAAAACCCAATGAAGAGAAGTTATTGAAGCAAGAAGGGAGAGGAGTTGAGACGACAGTCTCAAGGTACCTTGTGCAATGAATTGCCCGAACGCGCCACCAATACGTTTGGGGGGAATGTTCCATGGTGCGATACCTCCCCGATATCTGGCGCGTCGTCTCTCACTTCGTGCAGCTGGCGTCGAGACGCAACCATTGGCATGAGGGAGGGACTTGAGTTGGGAAGGTGGAGTCCAGGCGATGACGACAGGAGGGCGGAGTCCAAGCGATGACGAAGAACAGCTTCGTTCTTTTTCTGGTTTTCATCAATGCTCTCTCATACTCGATGGAAAATCATCTTTATCTCTTTGCTGATGACTCCACCCTCTGCTGTACCATCTGTCATCCCTCAGACTGGCAAGCAACAGCTTCTTCGCTCACTGCAGATCTGGGTAAATCACAAACTGGTCCAACACGTTGAACATGTTTTTTAATCCAGCCAAATCTCACACTCTCACTTTCTCTCTCCGAAAGGACCGTTTGGAACACCCCCCCCCCATCTACTTTCTCAACAATCCTCTGGAAGAAGTCCTATCTTTCAAGCTTCTGGGGCTCACTATCTGCCATGTTCTTTCTTGGGAAAACCACATTTCCAACCTAGCCTCCAAAGCCAATCGCCGACTGGGAATCCTCCGTCTTGCAAAGTCCTTCCTCGGCCCACCTGAGCTCCTGAGCACATACAAAGCTTTCGGCCACAGCCTGATGGAGTACTGCTCTCCCCTCTGGGCTGGTGCTACTGCCTCCCACCTTTCTCGGCTTCACACTGTGGAAACCAAAGCATTTAGGATCATTGGTATCTCCTGCAATGAGGCTCAGTCTTTGGGCCTCTCACCACAGGAAAGTCGGTGGTCTTTTTGTCTTCTACCGTCTCCTCTCCAGTCTCGTCCCCCCCCCCCTGCTCTCTCTGAGATTTGTCCCCACCATATTTCCGCAGGGTGCTCAAGGTCCACCAACAACCCCCTTCTGGTAAAACTTCCAAAATCACGAATCACTGCTCACCTTCACTCTTTCATTGCTCATTTTCCCCACCTTTGGAATAAACTCCCTCACTCTGTTCAATCCCATTATTCCCTCCAGGCCTTCAAAAGAGCTGTTCACCACCACCTCTTAACATCCCCCATCCAACTCTTCGCTCTTTTCTACCCCGTTAATCCACCCCAAACTCACCTCCTTCAAATTCCCTGCTTTCATTCCTGAAAATCCCTGTAATGTCCATCTTGTATACCACATGTTCCCTGCCCCATCCCTCTCCCTTCTACAGATCTCCTAATGTCTCTGTTCCCCACTGTTTTGTTCTTCCCACTCCTGCCCCTCCTGTCTCATGCCCCCCCCCCTTGCTGTGCTTTGTGTGTTATCTCTCATACGAGCCTCGACAAGGTATACAAAAAAAAACCTGTGAAACGGACTTCCGTCGTCTCTCGTTACCCGGTCCTCCCTCAAGTCATTCAAAGTGCTGCCCATAACCACTTCCTGCTTTTCCCCAGACTCACTACCTGCTCTATTAAACTCTGCTTGATGCCGTCCATCCTTTTCCTTTCCTTTCTGGACTAACGGGCAATGTCTTTATGTCCGTTCCTTCTTGATGCTCTGTCAGTGAACATGCTGTCCTCTGCCATTTAGTTCCTCCATGAGCCCCCAAAAAAGTTTAAGTACCTGGTATGAAGAACTGTTGACTCGTTCTTCAATCGAAAATAAGTACTTAGCTTGGTAAAGAATGAAACAAGGGAAAATATTTTTTTTGCAGTTTAATACAAGGTATACAAAAAGTTTAAGCATGTGCAATACGCATCAGATTTACTCCACCAACCTCCAACAAAGTTTAAGTGAAGCAAAAAAAAAAAAGAAAAACACACAAGGACTGACAAAATGATAGAAAATCACAAATCTCGATCAAGTTATGAGCAAGCAAATGCGATTTCAAACCAAACATCTCGATGAACTGTTGAAGCATAATTCCAAGTGGGTGAATCACTGAAGTTGATTTAATGACTGATTGTAAAATCACGACCACCAGGATACACTTCATCGTGTTGGGCAAATTGGAAATCAAAAGGAAATTGAAAAATCTTCATTTTACCAAAGCAACATCAATTACACTTGAAGATAAATTTTAAACTTACAAGTCTTCTTTCCCCCATTTACGAAGCAAGTATTTAGAATGACCACAATATCCACAATTCTTTCAGAGCAGGAAGATTAAAAAAAAAAACCTTCATTTTGGGAAGTTATTGAATTTCATCTGAAGTAATGACAAGCTGGTAAGTGAGCATTCTTTCTGTGCAGTACAATTGTCTTCCATACGTCCAGGATTTGAGAGAGCTGGATGTCCTGGGGAAGCACTTCAATGAAGGCCTTTAGTGTCTCCTCCGAATGCACCTCCTCTCTCTCAATGAAGGCGTCAAGTGAGTCTGCCAATCTACACAAGAATAGTGAAGGCTGCATCATAAAAAAAAAACACATCACCAAAAACAAAACACCCCATAAAAATCATCTTTGCTTCTGTTAAACTTCAAATTTGCATATTTTACGAATTGAGCTCTGACATCAGCCGCACATAGTGTCGGGATAATACCACTAACTTTAGGAGTAATTGCCAAATCTAAAACTGCCACAATGACGATTTCAACTTTCACTTTATCATCCTATTTCTTCCTTCATCAAGTGTCCAAACTAAGTTTTAAAGTACGATTAACTAGTATTCCAAACATCCAACTGCTGAGTATTCTGCCGATAATTATTTAAGTCATTCTCGGCAGTCAATCATCGGTCCATTTCTGAAATAACTTGACATTGCCTTTTATCTGTCTGGGTACCAGGCGCTGCAAGGGAAAATCTATGTAGTGGTTGTGACACATGTTATGCATTGAAAAGCTGTGGAGTTATTGGCCTTATGGTGGTTTCCTTTTCCCGGTGACAACAATGTCTTACCCCATATCCCATGATGCACATTATAGCGACCTTTGGTGGCCTCAAACAACCACCAAGGTCAACTCGCGATAGCTTAAAACCATACATTCTGAAGTACCGACACCCAAAATTTCAGGCTTCAAGGTGCTTCAGTTCGGCCGTGAAAGAGTAACAAACAAATCCACAAACACTTGAAATTATTAATAAGATATGCATGGCAGATACATTTTAGGATCAATATTTATTCCTTTTAAACCAATACAGGAGAGGTTATTGCTTATTGAACAATGACAAATCAGTGATTGAACAGCCAATGGCCCAACAAGGATCACGCAACATATCCCTCGGTCATGTGCAATGGATGTAGACATATTGTCGTTCATTTTCACCATCCAACTCTTATCATAAACTTTTCATTCTCCTATTGCATCAAAGCACCCTCAGAAAAGGCAATCAATGAGACGTTAGAAAATGTTACCCAAAGTCAGGGTTGTGGGTGTCCGAGTGCTGCTGAGGCTGCAGCTGCAACTGGATCAGCTGATGGAGTTCAGATGGGACATTCTCGAAGCCAGACTTTCCCAGTTTTTTCTGCAGGTGTCTTTTTTGTTCCTCGGATAGATCAGTGTGGAACTTCTTATGTACATGAAGGAAAGGCTCCTGCCAAAAAAGTGGAGAACTTCAATAGTTTATCATACGTGGGGGCACTGAATTGAATTCATAAAATGCATACACGCCTTGGAGGAGTTATCGAGAAGTGACAGGTTTTTAATGAGTACATTCTTGGTCAAGGGCTGGAAGGATGGCCGAGAGGTATGCACACTCTCTCTTAGCTGTCTAGCCTGGGTTTGAATCTCGACCCAGGTACAAACTTTCATCCTGGTGTTTCACAGGCATAGTGGGGTGAATTGGTGACAAATATGGGATCGATCTTGCAAAAGTGGATACCAACATGCCATTTGGCACAAAGTACTATAGATATGTCTACTTAATTTTTTTAACGAGACCCAAGCCGGCAAGGCCCTTGATTGGCTGTAATTAGTTCATGATCCAAGATGTCTGCCAATCACTATATATACATAAAGTGACAGTGTAAAAAATTTCAATATCAATTATATTTACAAAAAATATTAATCAAAACAGTTAATACAAAATACAAAAGAATACAAAAGAAATCATAAAATATGAATTGTAATAATGTATATTTAATTAAACTGCCCAATAAAAGGAAAAAATGTAACATGTAAAATTATTTTATGCAATGGAAATTTGAAAGTATTTTTGGAAACCTTGGAATTTTGTTTTTTTATTTGTACTTTTTGGCAGGTATATTACATTTTTTCTGATATTAGTGCAATATTTTACATTTAATTTTCATATTATTAAAGTACACTTAAATGTTTACAGATGTCAAAGAGAAGGAAATGTGAATTTCTTGATGTAAGTAAGGATTTTGATCAAGCTCAACTGGTGAGACATGCAGTCCCTATATGCTGGGACCAGTGTTGCCTGTGCCAAGAAGACACATCAGAGCGGCTTGTGTGACCCATGAACAATAATGGTCCACACAAAAGGGTCGGCTACACAAGTCTCGCTGAAGATCTACAGCTCTTTGATGAATTCGGAATTCTACCAGACAACATTCAGCTGGAGAGTATGAATGATGGGTGTGGCCTGGAGCAGACATTCATTAACAGAGAAGCCAAATATCACAAATCCTGCAGAAATAAATATGATAAAACTAAGGCAAAGAGACATATAAAGAAAAGGAAGATGCACAGTGAGGCAGAAACTTCAGGAGAGAAATTAAAGACCAGATCTTCATTTAATAAGGTCTCAAATCAGCATACTTGTTTTTTCTGTAATAAGGAAGACAGTGAGAACAATTTTGTGAATACACAGACTACAGGAATTCATGAGAAAGTGTTCGCTGCTGCTCTAAAACTTAGTGATACGAAACTCCTGGCCAAACTAAGTGAGGGAGAAATGTTTGCTCGTGATGCCAAGTACCATAAAATTTGTTTGACTGGCTTAAATAATCGTGTTAGAGCGTTTGACAGGAAGAAAGCAAGAGAACAAAAAAGTGATGATGATCTCTTTTATGGAGTTGTAGTCAATTAAATTATCCATTACATCAAAGATCGCTATGAAACATCTGATTCTCTTCCAGTATTCAAACTGGCAGACATTGTGAAACTCACCATCCAGTGTATGAATGATTTTGGAGTAGAAGATGCAGAGCACAAGGTTCATTCCACAAGATTAAAAGACAAAATTCTCACATATATTCCTGATTTGCAAGCCCATAAGAAGGGTAAAGACATTCTTCTTGTATTTGAAGATACTCCAGGAGAAGCTATCTTTTATTCTTGCAATAATTCAGCAGAGGAAGAGGGAATGATCCTATCAAGAGCAGCTGGTCTAATACGTAACAGATTATTTGATGAATTTCCAAAGTTCACTGGTTCTTTCACTCATGATTTTCCAGAAAGATCCATTCCCATGACATTATTTACTCTAGTTCGGATGTTACTTGAAGGAGCTTGGTGTTGGCGCAGTGGTTAGGGCAGTGGCTTGGGATCCAAAAGGTCCTGAGTTCAAACCCCGTTGGGCCACTGAATTAATACACCAGGGGGTTGACTCAGCCTGTCATCCTTCCGAGGTCGGCGAAATGAGTACCAGTATACTGGGCCGGTGTATACCCCGGTTAAAATAGGTGTACCATATCCCTGTGTCGTAAGAGGCGACCAGGGTTGTGTCAGGAAGGGCATCCGGCGTAAAACAAGTGCCAAATCACTATGCAGATCATGCGGATGATTCGCTGTGGCGACCCCTAACGGGAGCAGCCGAAAGAAGAAGAAGAGGAGGATGTTACTTGAAGGGTGCCAGATTCATACAGAAAGATCTTCTAACAGCTGTCAATATCACAGCTGATACGTTTCAACATCATCAAACGTGAGCGAAAAGAGGCAGTAAAAGAGATTCGTCATCATCCAGATCGTGAGACCCCTCTACCATTTTACATTGGCCTTATGTTGCATGCTGAGACACGCAAACGTGACTTAGTGGACAAATTGTCAAAGTTAGGTCTATGTGTGTCATACTGCCGAGTTCAGGAACTATCTGCAACAGTCACTGAGTTACTCTGTGGACAATATGCTGAAGAAAAGATTGTCTGTCCACCTGGATGACAAGCTGAAATATTCACAACTTCAGCCATAGACAATATTGATCATAACCCATCTTCAGCGACTTCAACTAAAGCTTTCCACGGAACGGGCGTTTCTCTCATCCAACACCCAGATGTGGAGATCTCCTCTCGGTCTTACATAAACACAAGTTTGCACCAAGCATCAAAGGGACCAGCATGTCATCTTCCAGAGTCATACACAGATGTACCTTCTATGTTGGGAAAAAAAGCAGAATCTCGTGTCGCTGTGATAAATGTGAATAATAATGACAACCTACTACATCCAGTGGAGGAATCCTCTGAATGGCTTCATGAATTATCACATGCAATCATTGCAAATAAACCTGAATGCAGTGTGATTCCATGGTTGGCATACTATGCAAACCTAAAACTTGTCCAAAGACCAAAATGCACATCTTTCCTCTTGCCTCTATTGAATGAATATGTACAGACCCCAGCCATGGTTCACCATACCTTTGATATAATCAAGTTAGCATGCAACAAGCTGAACCCAGACCAGCCTATTGTTGTCACATGTGACCAACCTGTGTATGCTGTGGCAAAGCAGGTGCAGTGGCTTCTGCCAACCCAGTATGGAGAAGACCATGTGATTGTTATGATGGAAGGCCTCCATATTGAAATGGCAATGCTTCATGTTATTGGTGACTGGCTAAGAGGGAGTGGACTGGATGAAATCTTGGTGAAAGCAGATGTGACTACTTCAGGTAGAGCAGAGTCCTCCATCTTAGGAAACCATGGAAAAAGTTCTCGCTATGTACATCAGGTGACAGTTGCATCATTGTTTATCCTCTTGAGGAAAGCATGGGAAAGTCACAAGGATACAAGCCTTGAGAAGTTGGAGTTTTCTGAGTGGGTTGCAAAACGAAAAGATAAATCTGTCCAGTTCCTTTACTGGTATCAAGTGGTTGTCCAAGAGACAATCCTTTTGATGTTCGTCAGAAGCATTCGTGAGGCCAATTTCATCATGTTTATGGATGCTCTGCAACGAATTTGTCCATGGATGTTTGCACTTGACCATGTCCACTATGCCAGATGGCTGCCTGTTTTTGTGAAGAGTCTAAAATAGTTGAAGACCAGGCACCCAAGTGTATACAAGGAGTTTATGCAAGGAAAATTTGTAACTCAAAAATCCCACAGGCCATTCTCTAGTCTTTCAGATGATCAGGTGCACGAGCAGAATAACAGAAATGTGAAACATGATGGAGGTGCCGTTGATATCCTGGACAATCCTTCTGCTCTCATGAAATGGATGATTTCAGGACCTGAGATTGCCAGAATGGTGACCGAATTTGAAGAGGAGTGTGGAATAAATGGCAATGTGGAAGAGGGATTTCACCATGATGACACAAAGTCGTTCCAGAAACATTTTGAGAAACACATCAGAAATGTTGTGGAAATATTTGAAGAAGAGGGAAACCCTTACCAAAAAGGAAATACACTAATGTCTCTGATTGATAAAAATGTTCTGGAAGGAAAGGCTGTTCAATCTGTGAAAATAGCAGCAAAGATTGGAAGTGACCAGTGCCAAACATATGTCCAAGAGAGACTTGAAAAGAGCAAAGTGTCTATCCATGATGTCATTCGCAAGAACAAGCTCCATCTTTTCCATCAACCAAATTCTCCCTCAACAGGAAATGCAAAGCAGAAAGTATCAGCTTTGACTCAGGATTGTCATTTATTTTCTCGCTTATTCATTGCATGCCAAAGTCGGAAAGGGGACCTGGAAGATTTCTTTAGCCATGAGAACCATTCCTACCCCCCATCCCTTTCAGAATTTGGAAAATTAAGGAAAGGTACTAAATCAGAAATCATGGAGTGCCTAAAAGAATGTGGATCGCCAGAGTATGCTGAGCCAGATTATACAGCTGTACTCATTGATGGACCAGCTGTTGTTCACATGACAACACCTGGAAAGGCAGTTAATTTTTCACTATACAGCAAAGATGTCTTTAAACCAGCAATTATGAGCAATTCCAGGAAGGCATCAAGAATAGATGTGGTATTTGACCAATACTTCCCAAACAGCTTAAAGGAATCTTGCAGAGAGAGAGACGGGGAATTGGTAAAAAGGTCAAGGTGACCCCCTCAACAAGAATTCCTAAGAATTGGAGCAACTTCCTCAAAGTGGACAATAACAAAGAGGAATTATTCAAACTTCTTGCAGAGGATTTGATAAAGGACCAAGATGAAACCAAAACAGTTGTGGTGACACATTTGGACAACGTGAAGTCATCATCTAGTATGTTTGAGGCAGAGGAGTTGTCTCCTTTTGGACATGAGGAAACGCGTCTACTTCTGCATGCCAAACATGCTGTTAGAGAAGGACACAGCAAAATACTCATAAGGACTGTAGATTCTGATGTTGTTATCTTAGCCATCTTGGCCTATCATCAAATTAGTGTTGAAGAATTATGGATAGCATTTGGAGTGGGCAGAAATAAATGCTACATCCCTATCCATCAGTATGCTAGAAGTTTGGGACCACAGATGTGTTCAGCTCTGCCTTACTGGCATGCCTATACCAGCTGTGATACAGTTTCAGCATTTGCAGGGCATGGCAAGAAATCTGCCTGGAAGGTGTGGAAGGCATTCCCTGAAATCACTGACACATTTGTCAGTCTCTCCATGAATCTTTCTGAAATAACAGAGAGTCAAATGGCACATCTGGAGAGGTACACAGTCCTCTTGTATGACAGGACAAGTTCATGTACTGACATCAATCAATGCCGACAAATGCTGTTCACCAAGAGAAGTCGGCAAATCGAAAATATCCCTCCCACAAAAGCAGCACTAGAAGAACACTGCAAAAGGGCAGCTTTGCAAGCAGGACACATTTGGGGGCAGTGTCTGATGAGGATGCCAGAGGTACCGGATGCATGTCAGTGGGGCTGGAAGAAGACTGGCCAAGGAATGGTACCCCACTGGAAAAATCTGTCCGAAGCCTCTGTTCATTGTCAAGAGCTCCTTCATATCACTGTAACTTCCAAAAACAATGCAGTGGGAGATGCAAGTGTATTAAAGCTTCCCTCCCATGTACAAATCTGTGTGCTTGTGATGGACAGTGCTCTCGGGATTGAAGGAACATAGCATTGCTGGACAGAATTTCATCTGCATCTGTGTGACAATAAGCTACATATGAGCCCTTGAAATTAATAATTTGCAATATTTACATTGTCTAGCTACCTTCTATGATGCCTCTCTGGGGTATATAAAAACAGACAAGAGGTAGACTGAGTAAAAGATTTAACATCTGTAAATACCTCAATTTAAATGTTGTTTAATCAAAATAATGGGAATGAAACTAATTAAAATCCCATTATTAATTATTTAAATTTTTTTTTAGATGTAAAGTCAATTTCTTTGAATCATGTATGAAATATGGTGATATTAAAGCATATGCAAGTAATATGTAACATAATTTGATGGAAATGGTTGTTTTTTATACTGATTAATTAGCGTTTGGTGGCCATCTTGGATTTTGCTTAATTACACCCAAATCTGAATTCGGCCAGTTTGGTCTCGTTCAAATATTAATCTATTTATAAAAAAAACTCCCTTTGTGCCAAATGGCATGTTGGTATCCACTTTTGCAAGATCATTTCACCAGTTTACCCCACTAGCAGGGTGATTCATCAAGGTGTGGGTCGTCCCTCGGATGGACATTAAACTGGGTATCCCATCTGCTGGCATTAGTTGGTGGACGTTAAAGATCCCACGGTGTCCTTCACGAAGAGTCGGCGAGCTATTGCTGGCACCCTGACCAAATTCCAAATTCCTGCCCTGACTTCCTGTGGAACCCGACCAGGATTCCAATACCAGCCAAAGAAACCGCATCGGCAGCACCGACCTTCTGTGTAGAGCCTGTTTCATGATCTGACTCTTTGTCAACCTCTCAAATAAATATATTAAAGTGTACCTTGTGGTATCGGTATTTTCAAAGCAAAAATAATAATAATTACAACAACCAAGACTAGAAAGTGCAAATGGTGTGTGCTCATTTGTTCACCAACTACTCTGACAGTTTTTTTGCTGAATCTCAAACTTTCCAGTTCTGGGTTTGCTCTACATGGAGGTTGAATCTGTAGCTGCTCCTTCTCCACCTCATCAAAGCTCGGTTGGCCAAACCATTGTGTTTTTCTGTTATATTTTCGTCCCTGTGTTACTGTTTGTGTTTTCGTTCAAATTTTCCAAGTTAAATCGTATGTCGTCGTGCTGTATTGAATTTTTCATGCTGCTCAAGGTCGACTCCTCAGATAGCCGGCGTGCAAATTCTCTGTTTTGATGCCATGTTCCTCGTTCCGCTTCTTTGTTCTCCAACTATTATTCTTTCTGCCTCTTCATCGGTAGCCTGCTTTCCCCCTCCTCACCAAAAAACAACAATAAACTTTTATTTTTCATTCCAAAGCATGATCTCATTCTGCCAGAATTTCCTTCTACCTGTACTGTAAAGATTAATTATTTATCTCTTCCTTTTCTCAATACCTACAAACTGAATATTAATTGAATGAAACACATTTTACTTCTTCTTTTAAAAGCTTTTAAAAACATTTTAAATTGCTCCACTTTCCTCATTTCTCCATCTTGAGTAACCCACGTGTTCTTCTTCTTCATCACATGGATTGTTTTCCAAACCTGTCTCTCCCCTAAGCACTTGGTCCATCAATCCTTCTTCTGTACCAACAGCATCAGCTTTCCCCAACCCTTCAAAAAAAAATATTTCCACCCATCCCATGATCGTCTCCGTATGTCGTGTTTGGGAATCTTGAAAAGTCACGTTTACAGAAGTTTTCTTCTCACAACAACCAAATCCCCTTCACATCCTTCAGCGGTGTCCAACCCCTCTATGTCAGTACCCTACCCCACATCTACAAGCCCACACCCTTCTAACCCCATTGGAAGCATTTCAGGATTTTTATGTGGGATTGGGGAAGGAGGGGAGGAACCCCCGTAACCCTCTTAGACCCCAATTTTTTTAATGTCGTGAACAAACTTTGGTACATCATGAGTGATGAAGGTTGTAATCAAGTTTCATCGTAATTGTGTGTGTCGTTTCTGAGAAGAAAGCAAATACCTCTTAGTGGGGGTGGGGGGGGGGAGGGGCAACCCCCTCCATAAACTCCCTCTGCAGACACCCTCAGACTCCGATATTTTTTAAATGCCGTGAACAAACTTTGGTACTTCACGGGTGATGAAGGTTGTGGTCAGGTTTCATCAGACTTGCATGTGTAGTTTCAGAGAAGTTGCAAAAGTATTTGTGGACGGACAGACGGCGTGCCATTCCTCAAGCTCTCCAGAACGACGTTCCAGGTGAGCTGAAAATGATCTGATATAAAAAGGTTGCCTTTCTCAGCTCAAGCTACTTCGATAAGAATTTTGTACCTTTGTTTCCTTTTCATCATTCTTTCAGTTTTTCCCCTACTCCCTCTCTTTTGGGGGGGGGGTTAAACATTTTGCCACCCAACAAAGGTTTTAAGGGGCACTCATCCCCCACTTCTGGTGCATTCTCTTCCATGAGGCATTATCATAATCACAATTCCCCCATCACCCTCAAAGATCCCTCCTCACCTGACACACCCAGCAATGTTGTCAGACCTTTTCGGGCATATACGTGATAAGGCACTTTCTGCCCCTCTGCCAAAAAAGGTAGGAGGGGCAATTCCTCTCCCCTCCACCCCCTGCTCCGGCATCTCTGCCTTTAATACATGTATTTGAGAGGTTCATAAAGAGTGCACTAGCAAAAAAGGACACAGTCGCTCCTCCATATAACTCCGACTTCATGCGGTGTACAAAGTACACCGCCCCCATGACAAGTAAATAAATAACATATCCTCCAGCACGTGCCAATGCCGGGGCACTTAATTTAGAAATTAATCGAAAAATCAAATAATTAATAGACGTGCACGGCATACAGGTACGTGAGTCTGTAAATTTAAATGACATTTCAAATGAAATGAACTTTACAACCCTGGTTTATATTATGGCATCAGTGACATTTGCAACGTTTCCAGAGCTTGATCTGGTGTGCTGTGCAGTGAGAAGTTAAAAAAAATACAAATGTAAAAGTACAAAAAGGGACCGAAATGATGGCATCGCACTTTTAAACTGCCAAGTTTGGTGTGAATACAAGTCATACTTGCAAAAACACATGTGCCTCATCTCAAAGAATTGATCTGTGTTGACCTGTTGCATGTGGTGTGAAGAGGCCTAATATCACAATACCTGTCTGAGTTCCAGCAGCAGCTCTGCACGCCAACACGATAACAGCTGCCACAGGCATGCCACATGCTTCAGTTTGCACAGCTCAGCAACCTGTAGCACAAAGAGAAAATGTAATCCACAAATAATAATCTGTCCTTTACATGGATTACATTTTATTTTTGGGTCTATTTCTATTTCTTTAGAAAAAAACCCCAAAACGAATTAAAATTAATTTTTCATTCATTCGTCCGTTCTTCCTCACACTTGTCTTCTTCATATGGACTGCTGGTTTGGCTATTCACATTGCACATTGAGGTGTTAAAAGGGATTAAAAGTGTGCATATTAGATTTATACTGATAAATCAATGTACAGGTAAAGCCAGGCCCCAAAAAAAGTTTGTTTACACGACTTCTTGGAACGCTTCAATCCATTTGTACATTATATTATTGTGTTATCCTTCAAGTAACACCTTTGAACTGAACCAAATACTCCAATCAATTACTTTTAAAATATAGTATTTGGAATTTCTTGATATTTTGCTCACACCCATCTCTTTCTTCCCTTGGAACAGCAACCGAGCAAAGCCTTTTCAAAGTGCAGAAGTCATCTCAATATTCTCCAACGTGCAAAGTCCTTGTTTCACTCAGCTCTTCACATTGAAAGTATCTTTACTTCTTTCACATTTTATTACATGAAAGTTTTCTATTCCTGACAAAGTACACCGCCCCCATGACAAGTAAGTAAATAACATATCCTCCAGCACGTGCCAATGCCGGGGCACTTAATTTAGAAATTTATCTAAAAATCAAATAATTAATAGATGAATTGATTAATCGATAAATCAAAAACACTCTTTATAGCCGAATCACTTGGTTACCGTCGTGTCAAAATATCAGCTTCCCAGCTCAAAAGGTGTTTGAGATATTGCCCAACTGTTGGGCAAATTGAGAAAGAAAATAAATAAGGAATCAAGAAATCTATAATAATTGAGCAATTAACAAATTGATGAATCAAAAAATAAAAAATACCGTTTTTGCCAAAGCACTTGTTTACCATTGTGCCGAAATTTCAGCTTCCTTGCTCAAAGGATGGCTGAGATATCACCCAGACAAACGAACGAGAAATCAAGAAAGAAAACAAATAAACGGAGTGAAAACTGGGTACGCCCTCTCGGGGCGCGTCATCCCTGGCCGCATTCGGCGCCTGACGATGGCGTCGTGCAGCGCTTGGAGATGGAATAAGGAGGGACGGTGTACAACAAAAAATAAACAAACAAACGGAGTGAAAACTGAGTACACCCTTCTTACACGTGTCATCGTCAAGGTGCCTTCGGTGGCGATGACATCGTGCATCGTCTGGAGATGGAATAGAGAGGGTTGGTGTATAATATGTTCTCGCAGAAACATTCAAGTACACCGCCCCATGACACGTGTACATCTCCATTCTGAGCCATGGACCAAAATGGCAGGGTGGAATCAAAGAGTTGACAACTGAATGCAATTTACTATCACAAAGCCCAAGATCTGCTGCTCTCACATCATAAACGGTCAGTGAGCAATGGGTCTTCCACCTACTTTCGTCAGGCGTTGTACCAACCCTGTGAACCACTTCTCCTCTGAACCTACAGGTAGGTCACACACATTCACTTAATAATTCGTCAGCATCTCAAATCGCAAGCTTTCTGCTGACCTCCAGTATTTTGCTACCCATATGGAGAGGTCATGTGGACACGGCTCCTGTGGGCATATGCTCCCATGGACACAGCTCAGTTCATGGTGAGGTGGAGTGGTTCGGCGGGGTGGGCTGTATTTCACCCTTGGGCCTGTGGACATGGATCGACCCGTGGTGAAGTGGAGTGGTTCGGCGGGGCGGGCTTTGCTTCGTCCTTGGGCCTGTGGACATGGCTCGGCCTGTGGTGAGGTGGAGTGGTTTGGCGAGGCAGACTGTATTTCACCCTTGGGCCTGTGGACACGGCTCAGCCTGTGGTGAGGTGGGGTGGTATGGCGAGGTGGACTGTATTTCACCCTTGGGCCTGTGGACACGGCTCGGTTTTCCCTTGTGGGTCGGCACTGCATAACAGGGTACTGGCAGACAGAGTGTGAGGCTTGGCAGAGAGTCTGAACGAGGATTGCACATGGGAGACGAGGACAATTGTTCAAGGAAGACGAGGAGGGGCGTGAGGGAGTCGAGGGTTGAACTGAGGGGTGGGAATTGAGTGTTAAAAGCATTGACTGCGTTTGACTGTTTTTCCTTTTTCTTTTACTTTGGTGAGGGAGAATTGAGTCAGGTGAGGGAGGAGTGAGTTGTGTGAGGGAGGAGTGAGTTGCGTGAGGGAGGAGTGAATTCGGTGGGGGAGTGGAGTCGAGGGTGAAAATGAGAACAAGGGGGGGGAGGTGAGCAGTGAGAGAGGTGAATATGTGTGTGTGTGTGTTTGTGTGTGTGTGTGTGTGTGTGCGCGCGCGCGCGCGCGTGCGCACGCGCGCGCGCGTGCGCACGCACACATTATGGGGGCAGCAAGCTAGAGTAGTAGGTCCAGCAGGTCAACCAGGGCAGTGCTGCTGATTGATGATCTGAATGTCCAAAATTATCCAAGATGATATGAGTTTTTTGAGGCAGGCAGTGATTCAGAAGTGAGGTGCAGGTAAGTAGTTTGAATGTGGGATCAATGGGGGGGGGAAGGGGTCAAATTGGTGGAATGATGCAGAGGAGGAGTTTGGAAATGTTGTGTGTGCAGGAGACCAAATGGAAAGGAGACAGGGTGAGGAGGTTGGTATGAGGATACAAGCCGTTGCACACGGGTGGGGATGGAAGGAATAATGGCGTGGGAATAATAATATCAGAAGAGATCAGCAAGCAGGTGGTCAGAGTGGAAATATGGGACGGACGGATAGTTATGGCACAGGTGGTGATACAGAGGCAGAAGCTGTCTCAGCCCACTCAAGTTTATCATGGTGATGGAGATGGTGAGCAGGAAGGTGAGCTTGAGGGGTAGTATGGGGAGGATGTTGTATGTGGACATTCTGGCTGTTGTGGTGGAGAGTGGGTGGGAGATTCAGGTGGGTGTGAATGCATGGAGGAGGGTGGAGGGAGTAATGGCAGACAGAAAGATATGAAGAACATTGAAAGGGAATGTTCTCATGTCGTGTGTAACGCAGGCCTACGTTTGCGGCCTGGAGACGGTGGCACTGACAGAGAGACAACGATAGAGGCTGCAGGTTTGTGAGAACAAACGGGTCAGGATTGCGGGAGTGAAGAGGGTGGATAGAAGGAGGATGTATGAATTGAGGGAGGAGATTGGTGTGCAAATGACCTTGACGGGGAGATTGGTGAAATGCCGGCTGAGATGAGCTGGACACTTGGTGTGGATGGGGGAAGAGAGAATGGCAAAGAGAGTGGATAGATGGCAGGAGCAAGCGATGAGGGAAAAAAAGGTTGATCATGGTTGAGATTGGAGGATTGTTTGAGGAGGTTTACACTTGCCTCTAAGTTGCCTAGCTTGGGTTTCAATCCCGACCGAGCTCGAAACTGTCATCCTGGTGTTTTTGCTCTGGTTGTTGTGGTACATCATAAGGTGTGTTTTTGTTGTATCTCGTGATTTGTATGGCTTTCTGAGAAATTATTTCAACAAAGCACCACTTACATCATAGTTTTATGAACAGGGCACAAATGAAGCAGTTTACACATATGAAGTAATTGTATCTCTTGCTTTATGAGATGTCATGCTGGTGTATTTACACTTTGCCCTGTTGTGTGCAATGCTAAGATGTGCTTTTGTCTTTTCCCTTAACTTGATGAAGCACAATTAAGAGCATTTTGTGCACAACTGTATGTTCCATGCTTCCAGCCTGTGTCATGCTTTTTGTAGGTTGGGGGTGGAGGGAGGCAAATACATTTTCGAAACTGGAAGGGCACTCAATAGAGTGCCTTTCAATGCCTGATCCTGATCCACGATGCCTGATCCACGAGATCATATCAGGCCCAACATATTTTTGAATATCATGCCATATATCATTTTTGGCCCGATCTCTCGATGGTGAAGAATCACTTTGAAAATTAAAAAAATTCTCGTATCCGGATCTGGATTCAAATCTTCCGCAAAATAGAATCAATTCGTCCTTGTCACCACACAACCTATCCACCAAGTTTCATCCGAATCCATTCACAACTTTTTGAGATATCCTGCTTTATATCGGTTTCACTGTATCTCTCAATGGTGAATAATCCTAAAAAAGTTATCAGATCCGGATCGGGATTCGAAGTCACCAAAATTGAACCAATCCTTCCTAGTAACACACCAAACTTGTCCACCAAGGTTCGTCCCAATCTGTCCACAACGTTTTGAGATATCATGCTATATATCGTTTTGGCCCTCTCTCTCAAAGGTGAAGAATCACTATAAAAATTCCAGTGGCTGGATCTGGATCCAGATCTTCACCAAAATCTAATCAGTTCCTCCTATGACCTTCTCTTTGCTGATGACTTCCTATAACCTTCTCAATGCTGATGACTCCACCCTCTGCCGTACCATCTCTCATCCCTCTGATCAGCAGGCAGCAGCCTCTTCACTCTCTGCAGACATGGATAAAATCACAAGCTGGTCAAACACTTGGAACATGTCTTTCAATCCTGACAAATCTCACACCCTCACTATGTCTCTCCAAAAGGATCATATGGAACCCCCCCCACCCCTCCCATCTATTTTCTGAACAATCCCCTTGAAGAAGTCCTTTCATTCAAGCATTTGGGCCTCACTATCTGCCACGATGTTTCCTGGGAAAGCCACATCGCCAAGCTGGCCTCCAAAGCCAGTCGCCGACTGGGTATCCTACATTGTGCAAAGTCCTTCCTTGGCACACCTGAGCTTTTAACCACTTAAAACAAAGCTTTCTTCAGCAGTCTGATGGAGTACTGCTCTCCCCTCTGGGGTGATGCTCCTGCCTCACACCTAGCTCGACTTCATGCTGTAGAAACCAAGGCTTTTAGGATCATTGGTATCTCCCGCGATGAAGCTGAGTCTTTTGGTCTCTCACTCTTTCACCAGAAGCAGGTCGTGGTCTTTCTGTCTTCTACCGTCTCCTCTCCGGCCTTGCTCCCCTTGCTCTGTCGCCCCCCTCCCCTCATATTCCCTGTTTTCCTTCCTGAAAGTCCCTGTAGTACCATCTTGTTTATCCCATGTACCCCACCCCATCTCTCTCCCTTCCACCAGATCTCCTATTGTCTGTTCCCCACTATTTTGTGCTTCCCTCTCCTGCCGCTCTCATCTCCTGCCTTGTTATATGTTCTGTGTATTAGCTCTTACAAAAGCCTTGACATGGTAAACAAACAAAAAATTTTATAAAAAAAAGACCTTGCCCTTGTCACACACCCAACCTCTCCACCAAATTTCATCCGAATCCGTCCACAACTTTTTGAGATATCACACGCACAAATAAACAGACAAACAAACAGACAGACAGACAGGGTGAAAACATAACCTCCTTCCACCTTCAGTGGCAGAGGTAATAATGACCAACCTATGAAACACATCTGTTCATTATAATGGGAATATGCTGCACATGGATTACCTCCACACATTTATCAAGGACAAGCACTTGAAGATGCAAAGTAAATACAAAACTAATGTAAGTGGGATTTAAAAACATGTCTTTTTTAATCCCCATTGGGAAAAAGCTACTTGATGTTGGTGAAGCACCCATTACATTAACTGTGCAATGTTAAATTATTCTGGTAGAATTGCAGTGAATGTATGCAGAATGTACAAAGCAGTGCTGGACCTGAAACATGGTATTCTGGCTTCGTTCGACCTTCAGCACATCTTTAATGTAACTAGATAACGACTGCTCGCCATCTGCACCGACAGATGCCAGAAACTCCATTGTGACGGTCAGCACCATGATGACATCAGACACGAGTTGAACAGAATGCAGACTTCCGATGATCTTCCTCCAAATGCCAGCAGAAAGTGACTCCTAAAAACAAGAAACAGATAAAGGTCGTGATTCAATCTGTCAGTGAGTCACGTAGGTTGATGTGAAGAAGGAAATTGGCCTCATGAGCATTTATGAGCAAAATCGAATCAGTTCATCTTTGTATTATAATACATGAATAGGTATGGGACAAACAGATTCAGAATTTGCAAAGGCATAACTGAGCATGAATCGGTATGGAGAATGATGTGATATGACAGTGACCTGCCACCTCGTAATGCTGGAGGAAGGGATGAATTTGGACTGACAAAGACTTCAATCAGTTCATCTTTGCATCATAGTACCTACTTGTACCAAGTTTGGTCAAGGGCTAACAGAAATTTGCTCTGCACACAAGCACACGGACAGACGGAAAACTCCAAAACATAATGCCTTCAGTGTCTTTCTCGCTGCTAAAAACGTTACAAAGAAATCAAGTCACATGATGTCATGATGTGGAGATTGACAAATTTTGATAAAAGTAATCTCAAATGCAACATGAAATTCAGGCAGTTTTGCAGGCATTAAATGGCAGGAGTTCTGGCAGTTTTGTGAAAAACAGTTTCTGGTGTGAATAACAGGATTCTGGTTGACATTCCGACTCGCTGCGGAACAGTAAAACATTTCCTCCCTCTGCACTACGCTCCTTAGAAAGCAGTTGATTTGCATTGGCTTCTTTTCCATGCCATTTGCAACCGAAGAGGGAGAAAAATGACTTGGTGATAGTTTAAATGAGTGGAAAAAAAACCACGGCACGATTTGCTTCGGAAAAATGTGATTGAGAAAACTGTTTTTCAGGAAAGACATTCGCAAAACACCAGTGTTTCATATGACTGATAAACCAAGCAAAATCAAATACACACCTGTTTTACTCTCCTCTTCAAGTTATTCACTACCCTATCAAAGTTGTACGTTTGTTTCTTGGAAAAGGAAGGGATATCCTGGAAAACATTATCAATAAAATTACAGTGCAATACAAGGAACACTCATGTCAGATATCAGGAATTGCATTATTTTATTATTATAATGCATTGGTAATACTGAACTCAAATATAGCTTCCACTGTTTTTTTATACAAAGTTGAGGCTCATAGTAGAAGGGATAGAACACGAACAGAACAGAACAGAACAGAACAGAAAAGAACAGCTAGAAGAGTAGAAAGCAGGGAAACACAACAGCAGGTTAGAGGGACACAACAGGTCGACACTTGAAGGAAAAATGAGAGTAAGGAGAGGGGAAAGAGGTAACAGAGGGAGAACAAGCTGGATACAAGCTCTGACACAGAAATGAGGTTGAAAGAAGTAGGGAAAAAGCTGGAGATGAAACAGTTATGGAATAAGCCAAAAGTTAGCCCAAAGTTACTTTTGTCATGCTTGTCAATGAAAGCTCAAATGTCTTGGCAGTGCGAAGCAAGCATGGCACAAAATCATATGGATGTGGTACAATGAAGGCAGTAGCCATCCATGACATCTCAGTGGGCATCAGAATTCCCAAATGCAGAAAATTTGGAATCAGGTATGTCCGGCAGGGTGTTGGAATGCAGGGTGTTGGAACTTCTTTTCAAAAGATACTGTGGGATCATTTACATCAACACGAATTAAGATGGGACACTCAGCATAAGGTCTTCTAAATGATGGTGGCGCAAAGCTCTGCTTGTGTAAACCATGACTTGTGAAGGAGTATTTAATGTGACATGTAAGGTCTGCCTTGCCATTTGAAAATCGAATAATCAGAATTCAAAGAAAGATGCACGCATACAATTGCATGAATAAACAAATAAATAAATAAATAAATAAATGGGGTTTATTAGCCAGAGAAGAATGGCAGATAAGTTGGAGACATATTGACTGGCCATTTAGAAAATGTGAAAACAAAAGATGGACAAGACAGGTGATAATGGCAATCGTACGCAAACACAAGAGGATCAGAAGAGCAAATATGACGTGGAGACAAGATCGCAAAAAGGGACAGGCAGACGGTATATTTTCCACTGTTCAACTTGTATCATACAGATTCAGAAGAGAAATTTCACTTATTGGTAGTATGAGTAAATTGGATTCTTCATTAAATAAATCCAATTTCATGTGAATGAATTGGCCTGTCATACTAAAATCTACAACACAACAAACTTTATTTTCTTAAATACTGTACACTAATTTTCCAATTCACCAATAATTATTTATTCCTTCCAACCTGGTTTATGATGGGTTTCCCAAGCATCAACTGCCGAAAGAGTCGCTTCTCCAGTGCTTGAAGATTAAGATTGCTGCTCGTGGCATGCCCAGCCTCAAGCTGGTATTCACAGATAGCCACAGCTGGATGCAGAATGTCCTGATCAATACTGCACGAGACCATGTGTGAAGCTTGCACCTCATTGGCAGACACCTTTCTGCAAAATCCAGTCACACCATTCTTAAGCCACAACAAAATGGAAGTCTCGATGATGGTCAGTGCCTTGCATTGGCTGACAAGATAAACAATGGATTTTATATCAACCAAGGGATGAAAAGAGCATGTTTAGCGTCACGGGAAATGAGGTGTGAGGCTGGCGTTTCACGTGTCAGGCCTTTGTCAAAACAAAAGAATGACTTGGGGCGAATACAGGAAATGTCGGCCACACCTCATTTCCCATGGCGGTCAACATCCTCTTTCTAACTTTTATTTGATAAAATGCATTGTCAATCTTAGCTTGACCTCATCCCTGGGAGAAAATACCTCAAATGGGTCAGTACAATGACAGCAACAACAATGATGCTTAAATCCAAGGCCAAGTAATCCTTTTTAGCATTGCAAAACATGCAATGAGTTCATTCTTTATTACCCTCGCCAAAGGAGAGGTTATTGCATTTGGGTCCATTTGTTTGTTTGTCCCCACAGAACTTTTATGAGGTCAAAGGTCAAGAGGTGTAGCAGCAATGTTGGAAAAATGGAAAAACTTTGGACCTCTGTATCTCTGAAACCATACCAAGGAAAAAATTGAATCTTGGCATGTGGCAGGTACTCCTCATGGGGAAATATGATTTTTATGACGTCATAGGTGCCTTCATTATGATGACATAATTGCATATGTAGAACGTTACATCTGATCAGTATGAAAATTTTTGAGGGTCATCTAGGGATAAAATGGTCCGCACAAAAAAAAATTGATGTCATCGGTCACGTGATTCTGCAGCAATATTGAATTAAAATAAAAACCTTCAAAAATCCTCTTCTCTGAAGTGGCTGAACAGATCGA
Source organism: Eptatretus burgeri (assembly GCF_056783735.1). Classification (NCBI taxonomy): domain Eukaryota; kingdom Metazoa; phylum Chordata; class Myxini; order Myxiniformes; family Myxinidae; genus Eptatretus; species Eptatretus burgeri. The sequence goes on from NC_140963.1 coordinate 136,827,701, forward strand.
GGCGAAACTTTACATGTATGACCGACTGTCCATGAGGAACAAAAGGTTCACACATATGATGTGCTAGGTCACATGGTTTAGCAGCCATATTGGATTTACTCTAAAACATATAAAAATCTGCTCCAGATCAGCGAGACACATCGAGAGGAAACTTCACACAAATGTTCCCCAAGCCTTGGGTATACAAGTTTAAGGAATAATTAATAGGTCATATGGTTTGGCAGCCATATTTGATTGAAGAAAATATTAAATAATGTATTCTCTGGAACCACTCACTTAATAAATCGACGTGAAACTTCACAATTATGATCCAGTAGTGATGGGGAATCCATATTTTAAATTTAAACTTGATCGGACACATGGTCTGACAGCCAGAATTATTTAATTTTTGATCTAGATTCTTTTTTTTTAATAAAGCTCACTTGGCTGTTCCTGGATGGGTTTGAAGGTAGAGGAGTAGCAGCTGAAATGTGAATTCTATCCAAGTTCCTCCTGATGACTTCATCTTTGCTTGTTTGTGTTCCTTCTGATGACTCCAATGCATGACTACCTATTTGGTCTTCCATTTGATGTGAATTGAATTTATTTTAATCCCATTCTAAATTCAATTGAATAATAATAATAAAAAAACGTCCTGGGTCAGGGTCAGGTGTCCGATCAAAGTGGGGTTGCATCAAAGCGGGACGTCTTGGTAATCGGTCATCACTGACAGCAGTTATTAAGTGGCAGTTCTAATTATGTCTTTTATTAATGACAAAACACACCAGTACACAAACACCACACAAAATACACCACACCAACACCAACAAAATAAGTCCTGGCAAGGGTCTGCAATCTCTGATTACTCTTTTTCTTGTTTAAAGCTTTTAATATATTCCATTATCAGCTGGGCAAATGTCAATTTAAAGGCAAAAAAAAACAACAACCAAGTAAATAAATATGTTGATACTATTTATTTTATGCGCATATAACTCAAGATATACAGGGTGTCCACAGTCTTGTTCCGGTTTAGTTGTAATAAATTTTTAAAACCGTAGCAAGACTTTGTGGACACACTATAATACATAAGAGATACACTCAAACACAGGGGGGTGTGAAAGTAAAAAGTCCATTCAAATAATGTTCACTCATTGGAGGCCAAGTTTGTCGAGGTTCATCTTCACTCAAATCCAGACCCTCCAGGGTATAATGCACATTCTATCAGAATTGAAACCCTTTCCTTATTATCCTTCCTAGTTGAAACTCAACAGTGACTTCAATTCCTTCATGCCTTTTTTTCCTACCTGTGGAATTGTCTTCCTGGGTCTCATCTCAAGCTCTTCCCTTCAGGATTAAAGGCCTGCGCTGCCTACCACCATCTCATTATCTCAGATTTCTACCTCCGGGCTTTACTACATTCATTGAGACAATGTTCCTACCCTTCACTGACAGTTTCTCCTTTTTTGTCATGGTGCATCAATATTTTCTTATCCAACCGTTTCCCTTCACTCCATCTTGTGTGTTCACCATGTACCCTCTTATTTTGCTGTTCCATGAGTCCTGGCACTTGTATAAAATATTATATTTAAAGACAAAAAAAGCCAATTGGCAGAAGACCGGCACATTTGTATAAAGCTATTTATTGCACAGTACAAGTTAATCCCACAGCTTTCACTCGACCTATCACCACTTCACCTGCAGAACATTTTGACAACATACCTAGGTTTCTGTTTTGAAAACTTCTCACCAGCATGTACACACGCATTATGCTGATTAATGAGGAAGGAAGTAAGGTTGGTGGCACACAAGCCATCACCCTCATTTTGCGGCAGAAACCAACCAACAGGGGTCGTCGGTCCAATATCACCATTCAGCACCTCCCTTGGTAAGCCTCGTTGTTCTGTGGTGTATCAAACCCAGAAGCGATGAGGTTGGCTTCAAAATCAATACCCAAGAGCAAATGCTTTCATGTTGAGAACCTTGACAGAAGACTTTTAAAAGCATACCATGCAGACAATGGGATGTTTATTCTTACAATGGATCACACAAATTTCAAACAGCCTTAATTGAATCCTATGCACAGCAGATATCGATAATCATCTCAATCGACATTTGCTCACAGGTTGGTAAACAGTGAATAAATGAATTAATGATGTTCTAGGATACAGGGGGTGGACAAGATAGATACAGAAGTAAACTGTGACAAAGGAAAATGTGGAAATTTGTGGGGGGTGAAGGGAGGGAGACCTTCATTTGGGGATGGGGGGCCTTCATTTCTCACCTTCACTCAGAGTTCTCCAGTATACAAACACATTGTGAAAGGCAGTTATTCTTTGGCGAAAAATGGGAAGTTCGGCATCTGCAAAGGAACATTTCCACAAAGTGTGACTGAGGAACTTGTGAACTGAGAAAACAACACATAACAGTGTGACTGCAATATTGAATAAAAACATATTTTGTGTTGTACTGCAAACAAACAAGCAAAGAAAACCAAAACGACAGCAATGTTAGATCAAAATAGTTAAAATGGTTCATCAATTCACGATAAGATTAGCCATGTGTGCGTTTGTGGCTAATGCCAGGAAGTATCATTCTTACCTGCAAGGCAGCATGTTAAACAACTTAAATACCGCAACCTGTTCAGCCCTTAAAACACCCCCAAACCGTCAAATACCACAAAACCTTCCAATACAATACCACAGAACCGTCAAAACCGTCAAATACCACAAAACCTTCCAATACCACAGAACCGTCAAATCCGTGAAATACCGAAAAACAGTCAAATACCAAAAAACCGTCAAATACCAAAAAACCGTCAAATCCGTGAAATACTGAAAAACAGTCAAATACCAAAAAACCGTCAAATACCAAAAAAAACGTCAAATACTTCCATTTCCATGCATTCCATGCATTCCACTGCATTCCATGCAATACCTCAAAACTGTCAAATACCACAAAACCGTTAAATATTGCAAAACTGTCAAATACTCCAAAAGCATTAACTATCGAAAAACTGTTAAATCCTGCAAAACCATGCAATACCTCAAAACCATCAAATACCCAAAAAACTGTCGAATACCACAAAACCGTCAAATACCCAAAAACTGTCAAATACCACAAAACCGTCAAATACCCCAAAACTGTCAAATAACACAAATACCGTCAAATACCCCAAAACTGTCAAATACCACAAAACCGTCACATACCCCAAAACTGTCAAATACCACAAAACTGTCAAATACCACAAAACCGTTAAATATTGCAAAACTGCCAAATACTCCAAAAGCATTAACTATCGAAAAACTGTTAAATCCTGAAAAACCATGCAATACCTCAAAACCGTCAAACACCCAAAAACTGTCAAATACCACAAAACCGTCAAATACCCCAAAACTGTCAAATAACACAAAAACCGTCAAATACCACAAAACTGTCAAAATACCACAAAACCGTCACATACCCCAAAACTGTCAAATACCACAAAACTGTCAAATACCACAAACCACAAAAGCATTAAATACTGCCAAACGGTGAAATACTGTGAAACTATGCAATACCGTAAAAACGTCAAATACTGCAAAACCACGAAATATCGAAAAACCATCAAATGCTGCAAAACGGGCAAAAACCTCAGAACCGGCAAATACCTAATCTTATGTAATCTTTATGAAAAAACCTCCAAAACGGTCTCTTAAAATGTTCCAACTTCCTCTTTCACATGTGTAGTTCTTGGTGTTGTATCATAATTCACGACTCTGTTTCTTCTTCAAAAGGCTGTATTTAATTTGACCTTTCCTTTATCCCATGTCTAAAACGTCCCACTGTGACAACGTTTCTTTTCTACATTCTCTAAATTCACCTTTATTGTATCCCTCACGTAATGTCTTTAATCGCATCTCTGACTTTAAAAATTCTTAAATCCCAGTTTGCAATGCATGTTCATGTTCCATCAATCATCCTTTTATTCCAACTTCAGTGCCCACCTCCTTAAATGTACCTTCTCCTCACCTCTCTCTCACCTGTTATCCCCTATCCTTATTGCTCCCATCTTGACCCTCATCCGACCTCCGCTCTTGGCACCTCTTCACTGTATTCTGCTTCAGTATCAGCTTCTCCTCTGTTGTCTCAAAGTGTGTGGTGTTCTAACATCTGTGGGCTCCATTCTAACCTAACAGACATTTCACTCTCTCAATCAGTGCACTCATCACCACAAACATGCTCCTTCCTCTCGGCACACTTCCCCTTTTTTCCCAGCCCCTCAAATATTGTACCTTCCCCTGCCTGCTCCCTTCTTCAACATACCTCCACCAAGTCTCATTCTTCCCCTCTCCCCACCCTCCCATCACCCTCTTGCACCTTGGCCATGCCTGTTCTCATTGTCCCCCCTCCCTCTCAAAGCTTCTCTCTCAACCCTCCCTCACAAAGTAACCTTGACATTCTTCCCCTCCAAGCTTCCTTCTCACCTTTCTCAAAAACTCCCCCTCACCTCTCCCCCTTCACCCTTCCACCTCAACTCTCCCCCTCAACCTTCTCCCTCAACTCTCCCCCTCACCCTTCTCCCTCAACTCTCCCCCTCACCCTTCTCCCTCCAATCTTCCCCTCACTCCCCCTTCTCAAAGTTGACCCCTCACATCCACAAAGATGCCTCCTTCCTCCATCCTCTCTCTTCCACCTCATCACCCCACCTCCTCCAATCTTCAACTGCCCTCTGCCCACTCTCTTATGACACCCCACTGCACCTCAACCCATCACCACTGAGCCTTTTCTCCTCCTCATCCGGCCCTCACCTCAAGCTCTTCTGCAATCCCCTCCACTCTTTCAATAACTCTCTTTACCTCCCCCCCCTCCTCCCTCGTTCAACCCTCCTCCTCCCTTCCCCTGCTCCCAAAACCTCCTCCGCTCCCTCTTCTTTAACAGTGTGAACCTCAATTATCTGGGGCATTTGGTCAAACCTGACAGACCTTTCCATTCAAGTTTCCACGGACAAACCAAACATAATCTGCTTAACAGAAACTTTCCTCCTTCAAAACGTCTGTGACACCCTAGTATCTCTCCGTTTACTCCCTCCTCCAATATGACAGACCTGAGCCTCGTCCTGGCGGCAGAGTTGCTCTCTTTATCAAAGACTCTAACCCTCACTCAATATGCTCTGTTGTCTCTCTCACACACACCCCCAGGAATACCTCTGGCTGCGGATTCCCCTCCACTCCCACCTCGTGTTTATATGTGTGTTGTACCGTCCAACAAACAGTGATGACTCCATTTACATGTTGCTCTCCGAAAATATGGACCAACTTCTATCCTCGCATCCCAACTCTCGTTTCCTCATGTGTGGTGACTTCAACTGTCATCATGCCAGTTGGCTGGGTGTGGGTACCTCTCTCACCTGCCATGGCACTTCAGCAAAATACTTCTGCAACTCATTGGGACTGACACAATCTGTCAACTTCCCGACCAGGATCTCAACCAACGGTATTCCATCTCTTTTGGATCTGATTTTGACCATTTTCGCTGAAAATATCTGCTGTTCTTCCTGCGCTCCAATAGGTATATCTGACCACATGCTTGTCAAAGTAGACATCTCTCTCGCTGTTAGTAGAGAACCTTATCAGTGCAGTCGAGTCTGGCATCTCACTTAGGCCGACTGGCAGGGACTTCAAGCAGCTATCAAACTTCGAGACTGGTCTCTCATCTCTACTTCCTCTGACATCAAATCGTCCTGGGAATTTTTTTAAATAAATGTGCTCTCTCTCATGCACAGATTTATCCCATCTTATCTTCAGTTGTCCTACCCCTCCTCCCACCCATGGTACACTCAAGAAGCTTGTGGTGAGGAAGTTGTCCTGAAACAACTTGCCTTCACCTCATGGAAGGCAAATCCAACTGAAGGCAATCTCAGTTCCTTCCACAAAGATCGGAACTAGTGTGTCTTCCCTCAGGAGAGCAGAAAACAACATCTTTGGAATCTCAAATCCGAACTCTCAAACCTGTCTCCCTCCTCCAAATCCTGGTGGCGTCTAGCTAAGTCTGTTTCCGGTGTATGTTCCCCCTCCATTCCCTCCCTTACCTCAAATGGCCACACAGCTGACACGGCACGTGAAAATGCTGAATGGCTAAACTCCGTGTTTGCTTCTAAATCCTGTGTCCCAAACCCATCGTTTTCTGTACCCACCTTACCCAGCCACACCCAGCTGTTCCTGGATTCTGTGTCCTTTTCTCCTGACAAGGTGGAGAGTTTGCTGATTCAGATTCTGTTTCCTCGATTCAGATTCTTCAACCGGTCGAGACGGCATCAGCCCACGTGTCCTAAAAACTTACAACTCTTGTGCACCTTCTCTCCATTCAATTCACCCTCTCATTTGCTCAAGGTCATCTGCCATCTCCTTGGAAATCTGCAAACATTACTGCTCTGCAGAAAAAGGTGCAAAAACATATTCCTGCAATTACAGACCAATCAGCCTTCTCCCAATCATTAGCAAGGTTATGGAATCCATCATCGCTTCAGACATTAAATCCTTCCTCTTTTCCAATGGATTGATTTCCGATCTTCTATTTGGATTCAGACCAGGTCACTCTACCCTGGATATGATGCTTCTGCTCTCCCATCAATGGATGGAGGTCCTCAATGCCAGATATGAAATCAAAACCATCTCCTGAGATATATCACGTGCTTTCGATACGGTCTGGCACACCGCCCTGCTCACCAAACTTTCTTCCTCTGGTACCCAAGGACATCTCTCACTCATGGCTCGCAGACTTACTCTCCTGTCGTAGCCAACCTGTGGCCCATAATGGAGTTCTCTCATCCCATGTTGCTGTCCAGGCTGAAGTACCTAAAGGCAGATCCCCTCTCTCGGAAAATCCTCTTTATCTCTTTGCTGATGACTCCACCCTCTGCCGCACCATATGTCATCCCTCAGATCGGCAAGCAGCAGCCTCTTCACTCTCTGAAGATCTGGATAAATCACAAGTGGGTCCAACACATGCAGCATGTCTTTCAACCCTGACAAATCTCACACTCTCACTATTTCTCTCTGAAAGAACCGTCTGCCCCCCCCCCCCATCTACTTCCTCAACAATCCCCTTGAAGAAGTCCTTTGAATCAAGCTTCTGGGTCTCACTATCTGCCATGATTTTTCCTGGGAAAGCCACATTTCCAAGCTGGCCTCCAAAACCAGTCACTAACAAGGCATCCACCATTATGCAAAGTCCTTCCTTAGTACACCTGAGCTCCTGACCAAAGCTTTCGTCTGCAGCCTGATGGAGTACTGCTCTCCCCTCTGGGCTGGTGCTCCCACCTCTCACCTTTCTGGGCTTCACGCTGTGGAAACCAAGGCATTTCGGATCATTGGCATCTCCCGCGATGAGGCTGTCTCTCACTCTCACACCGCAGGCAGGTCAGTGGTCTTTGTCTTCTACCGTCTCCTCTCTGGCCTTGCCCCCAGCCCCCCCCCCCCCACAACTCTGTCTGTCCGCAGGGTGCTCAAGATCCGCCAGCAACCCCAAAGTACTGGAATCACTGCTCACCTTCACTCTTTCATTCCTTTTTTTTTCCCACCAAACACCGCAAAACTGTTAAATACTGCAAAACCGTTAAATACTGCAAAACTGTCAAATACTGCAACACTGTTAAATACTGCAAAACTGTCAAATACTGCAACACTGTTAAATACTGCAAAACTGTTAAATACTGCAAAACTGTTAAATACTGCAAAACTGTTTAATACTGCAAAACCGTTAAATACTGCAAAACTGTTAAATACTGCAAAACCGTTAAATACTGCAAAACTGTTAAATACCGCAAAACCGTTAAATACTGCAAAACCGTTAAATACTGCAAAACTGTCAAATACTGCAACACTATTAAATACTGCAAAACTGTTAAATACTGCAAAACCGTTAAATACTGCAAAACCGTTAAATACTGCAAAACTGTTAAATACTGCAAAACTGTTAAATACTGCAAAACCGTTAAATACTGCAAAACTGTTAAATACCGCAAAACCGTTAAATACTGCAAAACTGTTAAATACCGCAAAACCGTTAAATACTGCAAAACTGTTAAATACTGCAAAACCGTTAAATACTGCAAAACTGTTAAATACTGCAAAACTGTTAAATACTGCAAAACTGTTAAATACCGCAAAACTGTTAAATACTGCAAAACTGTTAAATACTGCAAAACCGTTAAATACTGCAAAACCGTTAAATACTGCAAAACTGTTAAATACTGCAAAACCGTTAAATACTGCAAAACCATCAAATACTGCAAAACTGTTAAATACCGCAAAACTGTTAAATACTGCAAAACTGTTAAATACTGCAAAACCGTTAAATACTGCAAAACTGTTAAATACTGCAAAACCGTTAAATACTGCAAAACCATCAAATACTGCAAAACTGTTAAATACTGCAAAACCGTTAAATACTGCAAAACTGTTAAATACTGCAAAACCGTTAAATACTGCAAAACTGTAAAATACCGCAAAACCGTTAAATACTGCAAAACTGTTAAATACCGCAAAACCGTTAAATACTGCAAAACCGTTAAATACTGCAAAACCGTTAAATACTGCAAAACCGTTAAATACTGCAAAACTGTTAAATACTGCAAAACTGTTAAATACTGCAAAACTGTTAAATACTGCAAAACCGTTAAATACTGCAAAACTGTTAAATACTGCAAAACTGTTAAATACTGCAAAACCGTTAAATACTGCAAAACTGTTAAATACCGCAAAACTTAAATACTGCAAAACTGTTAAATACTGCAAAACCGTTAAATACTACAAAACTGTTAAATACTGCAAAACTGTTAAATACTGCAAAACCGTTAAATACTGCAAAACTGTTAAATACCGCAAAACTGTTAAATACTGCAAAACTATTAAATACCGCAAAACCGTCAAATACTACAAAACTATTAAATACTGCAAAACTGTTAAATACCGCAAAACTGTTAAATACTGCAAAACCGTTAAATACTGCAAAACTGTTAAATACTGCAAAACCGTTAAATACTGCAAAACTGTTAAATACTGCAAAACCGTCAAATACTGCAAAACTGTTAAATACTGCAAAACCGTCAAATACTGCAAAACTGTCAAATACCGCAAAACTGTTAAATACCGCAAAACCGTCAAATACCGCAAAACCGTCAAATACCGCAAAACCGTTAAATACCGCAACACCGTTAAACACCGCAAAACTGTTAAATACCTCAGAAATATTGAGCACAGCAAAACAGTTAAATACCGCAAAACCGTCAAATACCGCAAAACTTTCAAATACCGCAAAACGTTAAATACTGCAAAACCGTTAAACACCGCAAAACCGTTAAATACCGCAAAACTGTTAAACACCGCAAAACCGTCAAATACCGCAAAACCGTTAAATACCGCAAAACCGTTGGATAACAAAACTGTTGGATAGCGCAAAACTGTTAAATACTGCAAAACCATTAGGCACTGTAAAAAAACAAAAGACCGGAAATATATCACTTACCCTGCCAAGACAAGGCTCATTGTCCTGTTGTGTGGTTGGCATAGTAAAACCGTGATTAGGAATAATGATTAGATTTGATTAAACATTACAACAACATTGATGAATGTGGTAAGCTATTGAAAAGGTGGGTTAAAGAAAAAAAAAAACTTGACATATACATACTACAATGAGCTACTGGAGTTACAAAGGTGGTTGAAATATGATAAATTGTACTGGGATTCGATGGAAAATTTGCTACTTTGGTTGCATAATTCGTCTGTGACATTTCTTCGTCAAAAAACATTTACAGATATTTAACATCCACCAGCAATCAATACTTTTGGATGGGCACTCAATTTAACAAGATTCTATTAGATGGTACATCTTTTGATGCAGGACTTTGTCTGTGCGGAACTAGTGACTGTTGGATTAGGGCTGGAATTTGACCAGCGTGCCTGGAAAGCATATCCTACTCGATGCGAAAAACTGTGGGATTTTAAAATTTTTTATCATCTAACAATGAATGCTAACAGATGGGACACACAAATTAACTTCCCCCACAGGACGGGATATGCATTGATGCTACTCCTGGCCTGCAAATCACCAGGATGACAGGATGCACATGGGTCGGAAATTGCACTCCGATTAAACAGCTCAAAGACAAGCGAGCTACCTCTGAGCTGTCCAACTGTTTCAAATCTCTTGAAATTTACAGACAATTGTCATTGGCTGCACAGCGTGATTTCTTGTCAAGTGTATTTTGCACACTCATCTCTATACGAAAGTTCAAGTCAAATGCGGATCAATCCGGTCTTCTCTATGATGTAAACATAATTGGAATATGTGAGATCACAACCATCATCCATCACTAAAAATAAAGAGCCTCTGCAAAGATTTCGTGCATTTTCAACGTGAAGGCAGAGCTTATTTTCACTGGAAAAGGGTGTTGATACCTGTCACTTTTCATGCACCAGAGTTAACTTTGATTTAACCTTTTTCTTCCAAAATCGAGGCTGATGAAAGATGAGGTGATAGAGGGGAAAACGGCAACACTGTCAGTGGGGCTGAAAGTTGGAAAATGAACAAAAAGGGAAGGGTAGGAAATATAAACATGGGACACCAAGAACTGAGTCTGGGGCAAGGACATACAAACCCAGGACAATAGTACATCTGGCCTGGACAATGACACAAAAATACATCACATTAACAAATCAACATTAACGATTAGCAAATTCTGGAACATGTATCTTTTGCTTTTTATTTGAAGATGGATTCATAGAGAGAAGATCGTGTCTGGCCACAAAGGAACCCAAAACAGGAACCAAGTCGGACAAGTATGAGAGCAAGTCCAGAATAAATACTTCAGAATGAATATTTCCCTCCATTACAGACCAAGTGTGAAGAATAAAAAGAATGTTAAAAATAGTTTGACAGGATGATGAAGATGGAGTGCGCCTGCCCTTCAGCTGTCTGGTCTGGATTTGATTCTCAACCAGACTATAAATTTTTGGGTTGGTGTTTCGCAGACAGGGTGTTGCAAAAACTGGTGTTGTCTCTCGGGTGGACATGAAGCTGGAGCCATGCCTTCCTGTATTTTTTTAATAGAGGTTAAAGATCCCATGGTGTCTTTCAATGAGGAGTCGGCGAGTTCTCGTTCGTTGATAATTGGGCCAAATTCCAAATGCTTGCTTTGACTGATTGATGGGAAGGCAATGGTAATCTACCCTGGATAATTCTTGTATGAAACTGTTTTGGCAGCACTGACATTTTGTCCACAGAGTATGGAGGAGAGAAAGAGAAAGAGAAAGAAAAAGAAAATGAATAAAAAGAAAGAAAGAACTTCAGAATTTATCCAGATTTTGATACTCATCTATCTATAA
>NC_140963.1:136846542-136861542 GCF_056783735.1 Eptatretus burgeri
AAGCACATCATACAAAAATGGCAGGAAACGAACCTGTTGGTACTGGGGAAAGATAGAAAATATTTTACAAAAAGCCCTGAAGGTGAGCAATTGTAAGATAAAAAAACTTATCTATGGATGTTATCTCATCTGATAAAAGTTTAAAATTTTCTCGCTTCTTTGGCAATATTTAATTCTAACAACACACTTCTAAACACAATTCTCAGATCGTGACGTGATCAGGTATTCACAATTCTGTCTTTGATAATGTCATCAAAGTCACCACCTGATAATGTTAATTACACAAGTTCTCCCTCAGTGAGTAGATGTCTGACAGGATGGTGCAGAGGTAGTGGACTATTTGCATTAGATGTGCCTTGTCTGGGTTCAACTCCTGACTGGACTATAAACTGTCAGATTGATGCCGAAGAGGCAAGGCGCTTCATGACAAAGTGTACTGTCCATCAGATGGATGTCAGGTTGGGTGTCTGTCTGCTCTGCGACCACTCATTGGTAGCCATAAACGATCCCAGTTCCATTTGCAAAGAGAAAGTGAGTTATCATCAGCATCCTGGATAGCTTCAGTCAAATGTCAGGCCTAGCCAGGCACTTTGGAAAATATTAGTGCAAAAAAACTCCCTAGCTGACAAGACATAAAAAATTGGGGCAGTTAAATAAGTAGTGGTAGTAGTACCTCAGTGACTAGATGCCAGAGCAAAGGGTTGGCAATGAGGCCATTGACGCTCTCCAGTTGCAGGTACAATTGGCCAGAAGTGAGACTCGGCTCGCAGCGCCAATGTCCATTGGACTGTGCAACACCGATGGGCCTCATGCCCTCCATCCTGCCTCCCAAGAAGCACAACAGCATGTTCTTGTCGTTGTGCTGGTCCTTATTCATTTCTTCTTCAGCAGCCTTAAGATTCTTATCCAGATTCTGTAAAGACACATTCTTTTTAACCCTCTGCAAGATTTCAAGAATTTCACATTCTGGAAATCCACTTATGCCTAATTGTATCCACTAATTGAACTTGAACAAAATAAGTTATAAAATTGGAATATGCACACACAGTAACATAATGTGAAAGGTTTGCAGGCAAGATAAATTAAAGTTAGATTTTTAAGTAGAACGGCACTTTTCAACGTCACAACATCGACCGATATGCCTCCACCCATGTTATGACATCTTTATAATACCTGTACCAAGTTTAACTTAAGTTCTTGCAGCTGTTCTCAAGTATCACATTTTTACCTGGCATGACTTCTGACCTTTCACCTTTCATGCCAAAATCGAATCAATTCATCTCTGTATCATAATATATACTTCTACAAAGCTTGATCAAAATCCCATCACTTGTTCACAAGTTAGCGCAGCAACAGAATTTATACGTAACAGGACCTCTGACCTTTGACCTATTACCCAATAATGCAATCGGTTTATCTTAAAAAAATTATACAAACTTGTACCAAGTTTGACTTAGATCCCATCAACCATTCTTAAGTTATCACGGAAATGAAAACCTATCACGGACAGACAGCTGCATGGAAGGACAACCTGAAAACTTAATGCTTCCGGCGACTCTGTTGCCGGAGGCATAAAAACAAAAAAATACTTTCAGTATCTGATCATGATATTTCTTTTTTAATTTTGTACCCTTGTAGAATATTGTACACCATTAAAACATGGCAGTGGAGTTATTGAGAAAAAGAAGATGATTAAACAGCAGGTCCACCAATAATGTGGAGGAAACGATGTCTTGCCTTTGTAATGTCAATATGTTTCACAACGTGAAAAAAGCAAGACAAGGCAGCATCCTATAAATTACTGAGAAATTCACAAACTGCTTGATGATATTGAGAAATAAAGTAGGAGGTTGAAGAAGAGAGAGATAAGAGGATACAGAAAACAAGAACAAACAACAAGAAAAAGAGCAATCAGAGATTCTTTTGAGTGGTGTATTTTTATAGGTTTTCAGGTAAAGTCAATATAGCTGCCAAACCATGTGATCTATGATGTCATATGTGTGACTCTTTTGTTCCTCATTGATAGGTGGTCATATGTGTAAAGTTTCGCCTTGATCTTTTCAGCCATTTCAGAGAAGATTTTTGAAGGTTAAAAAAACAAAACAATATGGCTGCCGAACGACGTGACCATTGACATCATGAATTTTTTTTTTTCCGTGGACCATTTTATCCCTAGATGACCCTCAAAAATTTTAATAATGATCAGATGTGGCGTTCTACATATGCAATCATGACGTCCTTACGAGGACACCTATGACATCATAAAAAAATCACCCTCATTTCCCATGAGGGGTGCTTGCCATGTGCCAAGTTTCAAATTTTTCCTTGGTGCGGTTTCAGAGATACAGATGTCCATTTTTTTTTTCTGTTTTTCCAATATTGCTGTCATACCATGTGACCTATGATGTCATAATTATCATTGAAACATTCTACATGAAAAGTCACACCAATGGTGAAAATTTCGTCTCAAGCCGACAAGCGGTTGCAGAGAAAAATGCAAAAGTTCTGTGCGGACAAACAAAGACAGACAGACAGACAGACAGACAGACAAACAAACAAATAAACAAACGGACCTAAATGCAATACCCTCTCCGAATCCTTTGGCGAGGGTAATAAATCAAATGAATGATTCTAGTACTTGCATTCAGATGTTGACTTTGAGCATTAAAATGTAGTTCCATAGAAAAGGGTCGTCACATGAGAAGAAGCGAGAGATAACTGCCTGATCAATTACTTTGTCACAAATATCACATATGAGAAGTAAAGAAATCCCCCCCCCCACTTTCCCCTCACTCTTTGAACATACAAGTTAAGGCTCATAGAGGAGTGAAATGAGAGAATTGTGGGGGAGGGTGGGGGATTATGGGGTTGACTCACAGAGAAAAGAACAAGTGGACAGCCAACAGACATAAAAATGACCTGCAAGAAAAGGCCATGAATGCATGGCAGGAGGTTACCATAAATAATTAAAAGATGAATGGAAATGGGAGGTGACACAACATGGCAGTGAGCTGCAGTATGCATCTGCAGAAAAAGGCAGAAATATTTTTCATTCCAATGGCATCTGGAAATTTGATTGTCCACCACTGGAAAGAATACATGACACTGGCTGTGAACTACATACAAAAGGATTGACATCAGTGCTAAGTTTTACTGTTGGAGGACTTATGGAAATAACATTTTTACCCCCCCCCACCCCCCTCATAATTCAGCTTCTCAAGCTCAATTATCCTTCAACAACGATTCCACCTCCTGTGCAGTTCATCTTGCAGAGAATGTTATGAATCATCTAAATGATCTTTACAAGTTAATGGGAAGAAACGTTTTAAAATGAAATGGGAAAGAATTTTTTTTTTAAAGGATTGAAAATATTGTTACAGTATCGCGATACGCGCCGGGCTCACGAGGTGTGTACTCGGACCCACCGCCACGTCCGACCCTAAGGCCACCAGCCACAGATAACGCCATGGCCTGACGAGTTGTTGAGCACCTTGAGTTGAGTTGAGCAGGATTGTACCCATGTCCAGGATTCTTCCACGAACGTTCATTGGAACGGTCAAGCCTGGCAGACTCCATCGTCTTCTTAAAAGTTTACCTGACTGTTGGTTTGGCCCGATCCATTGAGGTTCGTACCCTCAGTGAGCACCCGTCTATTTATTTGTACGGCCGAGCTAAACCGTGGGTACATACTAACTAATCCCAGAGCCAATCAGTGGGGTAAAACTTCCCGTCTATCGATAATTATGCACATGCTTTGTCGGATAAATGGAAGAAAGGACACAAACGGGGCAGATTGGAAAGACAAGTTATTCATTTACATTGGCAGGCAATCATCAAACAATTAATCAAGCAGGTATTTACAAGCAGGCAAACACAGGAAAGAGCAGACATACCACTAATATGCATTTCCCTCTTATACAGACTTACTTAGACAACAGACAGGCGCCATCATTCAATCCGGGGAGGCGACACGAAGAATTGAGAAGAAAGAAGCAGAGCGGAGTGTGGGGGCGAACTCCTCCCTTACCTCGCAACCACACAGGGTTATGTCGGGCCGAGTATTGTGAGAGGAAGAGGGTGAGAGGGAGTGGGATAGGAAAGATGGGCGGTGGAGTGATAGTGTTGTGTCAAACGCGTGTGGTGCGAGTGTATATTGAGCTGCATGACACCCCAGGGACTTAGCTCACGGGCTGCTCGCCTTTGGCCCCAGCACAACTCACTCCTGTGCCTCGTATACCAGCAGAGTTGGGTCGAGCACGACCCGCACTCCTGAAGGCAATCTTTCGACAAAGCAGTGTGAGATATACTCACACCCTTGGTACATCAACAGCCTCCGGGGCATCGACCAGAGCGTCAAACATGCTTGCGTTCCGTCATATAAATCCGCATGGGCTGGGCGTGGTTTCGAGAGAGCAAATGTCACGCGAGCATCTTCTCATTGGTGTGCGTCTGACGGGGGTGAGTGCAGTGTGCGAACTGTTGAAAATCCCGTGCCATAACGTGGAGGCGGCGACAAGCTCTCCCTCCCCCGCTCCCTACATCATATGCAAGAGTTACACTGTACAGTGTGTTCTGTATTGCACATACGAGATGTCCTTTGTACTGGATGGCGTATGGGAGAAGCGTTGTCCT
Organism: Eptatretus burgeri; assembly: GCF_056783735.1. NCBI lineage: Eukaryota > Metazoa > Chordata > Myxini > Myxiniformes > Myxinidae > Eptatretus > Eptatretus burgeri. Next base: position 136,851,175 of record NC_140963.1, read on the forward strand.
TTACTTCGTGTCTGAGAAACGTTGTCCCGAATAACAAATGTTGAGAATGTGGGAAGGTAATTCAACCAGTCTGGAGGATTAATTGTTCATGGTGAACGACAGATGGTTGGTGGTGAATAATAAAAGAGGGAGTGGAATGAGTGGTGAGGAAGACAAACAAACCGAAGGACAAGAATAATCCGACTGCGGGGTTGAAGGAAAGACCGACAGGATGAAGGAGGGGTTGTTAAATTGAGGTTTGGTGAAGTGGACTGTTGGTGGATTGAAGAGATTTAAAGCAGGTAGAGAAGGGGATGATTACGCTGGGAATACACAGACTACCCTCAATGCATCCACCCCCCCAAGCCTCTGGACAAGGGGCAAAGGTGAGGTCAGGTCAGATACGGGAACATGTGCCGGAGCAGCGCGTCGCGACATCCACTTTCCGCTGGTACTCCAGGGCCCTCCGTCTGGCCACCCCTCAGGCAGATGCCTGGCCCATCCTCATCTCCTTAAGATGCTGATCAATCTGTTGCAACGAAGCACGTGGTTGGCCCATTGGCCTCCTCCACTCACAAGGCTCCCTCGCTGAGAGAATCTGGTGAGCAGGATCAGCGTCAGGAAAATAAAACACATGTCCATACAGACACAGCTGATGCTCACAGACTATGCAGGTAACAAATGTCATTTGAGTCTCTCTCAGCAACCGCTCCTTGGACACAAAGTCCAACAAGCGATAACAAAGGATTCTCCGAAGAGACCTGGTACCAAAGGAATTAAGTCACCATCTCAGTTCCCTGGTCAGAGTCCAAGTGTCACATTCGTAGAGCAAGACTGAAAGCACCAAGGACTTTAAGACTTGGACTTTCGTCCTCCCGCACAGGTACCGGCAGCGCCACACCTCATGATCCAATGAATCCATGACTCCCCAGGACCGACCCAGATGTCTGTTGACCTCTGGCTCACAGCCAGCAGAGACATGAATATCATTGCCAAGGTAAGTGAATCTCTCCATGACCTCAACATCCTTGCTACAAACAGGAACAGACAAGAAAGCTGCATCCAAGATGTCATTGAAAGCCTGGATCTTAGTTTTGACCCAGGAAACCCGTAATCCCAGCAGCTCCAACTCCTCATTCATCACCTCAAGGGCCCCCAAAATGATATCCAGAGTCTCCGCAAAGATGACTGCATCATATGGATATATACAGTGTATACAGCTTGATCTCTCCATCATCCTCCCCAGAATCCGGTCCATGCAAGCACTGAAAAGTGTGGGGGCCAGTACACTTCTTCTTCTTCTTCTTCTCCTTTCGGCTGCTCCCGTTAGGGGTCGCCACAGCGGATCATCCGATCCACATAGTGATTTGGCACATGTTTTACGCCGGATGCCCTTCCTGACGCAACCCTGGTCGCCTCTTACGACACAGGGATATGGTACACCTATTTTAACCGGGGTATACAGCGGCCCAGTATACTGGTACTCATTTCGCCGACCTCAGAAGGATGACAGGCTGAGTCAACCCCCTGGTGTATTAATTCAGTGGCCCAACGGGGCTTGAACTCAGGACCTTTTGGATCCCAAGCCGCTGCCCTAACCACTGCGCCAACACACCAGGCTATGGTGTGGGGGCCAGTACACACCCCTGACAAATTCCAGGAACAACTGGAAATAAGTCAGAGATGGTATCACAACATCTCACAGCACTCTCAGTACCAGAGTACAGTTCAGCCATCAGATTGATCAGTTTTGGTGGCACCCCACGAAGACAAAGAATCCTCCAGAGGGCATCCCGATTCACAGAAGCGAAAGCTTTACAGAGATCAACATAGGCTGCAAGCAGCCACTGCTGAAACTCGTCTGTGTTGCGTGAAGACCCAAAGAGCAAGGATACGGTAAATCGTTGACATCTTTGGTGTAAAGCCTGACTACTCTGGACACTGGTGCTCAAGCAGATGGTGGCGAACCCTATCGAGAATTATCCGAGCAAAGACCTTGCCCGGCACTGAGAGCAGCATCACCCCTCGGTAGTTGTTGCAGTCTTGGCGATCACCCTTCCCTTTCCAGAGAGGGACAACAAGGCCCCTCTTCCAGTCAGTTGGGATGATGCCTGTGTTCCAGGCAGAGCACAAAACTGCATGCAACGACACGAGTGCAGCATTTCCACCAGCCTTGAGAAGTTCGGCATGGATGCCACAGATCCCTGGAGCTTTGCCCCGTTTCAACTGGTTCACCGCAGCCTTTCAAAGGGCGGAGGAGCTCCTTGTGAGCCAACGGCCATCCATATCTAGTGCCCAACTGTGTCTGCGGACGTCCTCCTGCAGTTGGGTTACTTCTTATTAGGAGGTTGGTGGCAGGATTTGCACTCCAGCCACCGTAAAACGCTTCATTCCGCAAAACGCAAAAACGCAAAAAAATCTGAAAACCCACTCCGTGGGAGTACCTCCTGTGCAGCTTCCCTTCGCAGGGCAGCTCACCGGATGATGGGATTGGGGCAAAGCCTTCGGGACCCCCAATCTTTGATAGGAGGGAAACCACGGGGTAACATCCCTGGGTCAGATTGCGGGAGAGTGTGTCGGAGTGGTGCTGAGGTGTCGTCCACCAGACGGCGGTCTCCTTGGGTTAACCTGAGGCGGTCCCTTCGGGTGGGTGCCTGGAATGTCCTATCCCTAAGAGAGGATGATCACCTGTCTCTGTTATCATCTGAGCTCAAGCGTTTGGACATCGGGATTGCAGCTCTCTCTGAGGTTCGGAGACCGGATTGCGGCGAGATAATGGTGGGTGGTTACACCTACTATTGGTCTGGTCGCTCTGATGGTTACCATACCCAAGGAGTTGCTGTAGCTGTGGCCAATAAGCTGACCCCAATGATAATTGAGGTAACACCGGTCAACGAGCGTATTATGAGATTAAGGATTCGTCACTCCTTAGGTGTCATTTCCCTGGTCTCTATTTATGCTCCGACTGAGGCGAGTGATCTTACCGTGAAGGATGCATTCTACGCCACACTCGAGTCTGTGGTTGATCAGTGCCCCAGACGAGATACACTTCTAGTCTTGGGGGATTTCAATGCATCGACTGGAACTGATAGGGATGGTTATGAGGTGTGTGTTGGTCCCCATGGGTCAGGAACTATGAACCAGAATAGCACTAAGTTCCTTGACTTTGCAAGAAGTCATGGACTTAGGGTGGCTGGTTCATGGTTTCAGCGCCCGCAAGCTCATCGCTGGACTTGGTATTCCAACGCTGGCGGTGTGGCAAAGGAGATTGACCATGTCCTCATTGACGGTCGTTGGAGGATGATCCAGAACTGCAGGGTCTACCGGAGTGCTCAGTTCCTCAATACTGACCACAGGCTTGTTGTAGCAACTCTAAAGCTGCACCTTAAATCCTGGAGAATGGTACCATCCCAGCCTAGGCTGGATGTTGCCAAGCTCAGGGATGAGAGAGTAGCTGAGGAGTTTGCGAACAGGCTGAGTGGACACTTGGGGGGTCTGGGTGCTTTGGGGGGTCCTGAAGAGTTGTGGAGCACCTTCAAGACCACCGTCCTTGATGTTGCCGGTGGATGCCTTGGAGTTCACCGCAGGGCAAAGAAGAATTTTGTCTCTCAAGGGACACTGGATACTCAGAGTCGCAGGGCCAGGCTGAATGGCAGAGCTGATCTGTTCAGGGAGCTGAGGCGTAAAACTGTACGTGCACTGAGGGTGGACAAGGAGGCCTATGTGCGAGGAATCTGTGAGGGGGTAGAGCATCACCTGTGGACAGGTGATTCTCGTCCCGCTTACAGGGGAATTCGCGCATTACGTTCATCCAAGCCCATCCCTCGGAGCACTGCAGTTCGAGCAGAGAGTGGTAGGCTCTTGACAGAGGAGTCTGAAGTGAAGGCCCGCTGGGCCGGTTACTTTGAGCGGTTGTACCAGGCTGATCCCCCAGCTGTCGAGTTGGACGTCAAGGGTGTTACAATCCCTGTTGCTGACCCTCGAATCAACTGTGGTCCACCATCGCTTGTGGAAACACGGGCTGCGGTGAACCAGTTGAAACGGGGCAAAGCTCCAGGGATCTGTGGCATCCATGCTGAACTTCTCAAGGCTGGTGGAAATGCTGCACTCGCGTCGTTGCATGCAGTTTTGTGCTCTGCCTGGAACACAGGCATCATCCCAACTGACTGGAAGAGGGGCCTTGTTGTCCCTCTCTGGAAAGGGAAGGGTGATCGCCAAGACTGCAACAACTACCGAGGGGTGACGCTGCTCTCAGTGCCGGGCAAGGTCTTTGCTCGGATAATTCTTGATAGGGTTCGCCACCATCTGCTTGAGCACCAGCGTCCAGAGCAGTCAGGCTTTACACCAAAGAGGTCAACGATTGACCGTATCCTTGCTCTTCGTGTCCTCACTGAACGCAGACGAGAGTTTCGGCAGGGGCTGCTTGCAGCCTATGTTGATCTCTGTAAAGCGTTCGATTCAGTGAATCGGGATGTCCTCTGGAGGATTCTTGGTCTTCGTGGGGTGCCACCGAAACTGATCGATCTGATGTCTGAACTCTACTCTGGTACTGAGAGTGCTGTGAAGTGTGGTGGTACCGCCTCTGACTTATTTCCAGTTGTTACTGGAGTTCGTCAGGGATGTGTACTTGCCCCCACACTTTTCAGCACTTGTATGGACTGGATTTTTGGGAGGATGTCGGAGAGATCAAGTTGCGGTGCATCGTTTGGCAATGTCAAGATCTCGGACCTTGATTTTGCAGATGATGCAGTCATCTTTGCGGAGACTTTAGACATCCTCTTGGGGGCCCTCGAGGTGCTGAATGAGGAGTCGGAGCCGTTGGGATTACGGATTTCTTGGGTCAAAACAAAGATCCAGGCTTTCGGTGACATCTTGGATGCTGCTGTCCTGTCTGTGTCTGTTTGTGGTGAGGATGTTGAGGTCGTGGATAGATTCACTTACCTTGGCAGTGATATTCATGTCTCCGCAGGTTGTGAGCCGGAGGTCAATAGACGTCTGGGTCAGGCCTGGGGAGTCATGGATTCACTGGATCATGGGGTGTGGCGCTGCCGGTACCTGTGCGGGAGGACGAAAGTCCGAGTCTTCAGGTCCTTGGTACTTCCAGTCTTGCTCTATGGGTGCGAGACTTGGACTTTGACCAAGGATCTGAGACGGAGACTTAATTCCTTTGGTACCAGGTCTCTTCGGAGAATCCTTGGCTATCGCTGGTCGGATTTTGTGTCCAACGAGCGGTTGCTGAGAGAGACTCGGATGAGATTTGTTACCTGCATAGTCCGTGAGCGTCAGCTGCGGCTGTATGGACATGTGGCTCGTTTTCCTGACGCTGATCCTGCTCACCAGATTCTCTCAGCGAGGGAGTCTCATGAGTGGAGGAGGCCAGTGGGCCGACCACGTGCCTCATGGTTGCAGCAGGTTGACCATCATCTCAAGGAGATGGGGATGGGCCTGGCATCTGCCTGGGGGATGGCCAGACGGAGGCCCCTGGAGTACCGGCGGAAAGTGGACGCAGCGACGCGCTGTTCTGGCACATGCTCCCATACCTGACCCTGACCGCAGCCTGTGTTTCCACAAGCGAAGGTGGATCACAGTTGATTGGAAGGTCAGCAATGGGGATAGTCACTCCCCTGACATTCAACTCGACAGCTGGTGGATCAGCCTGATACAGCTGCTCAAAGTAACTGGCCCAACGGGGTTTCACTTGTCAAGAGCCCACCACTCCTTCACTCCTCACTCCTCTGAGGAGGAGTGAGGAGTGAAGCTTGAGCTTGAGCTTCACTCCTCTGTCAAGAGCCCACCACCCTCCGCTCTAACTGCAGTACACCAAGAGACGGGCTTGGAGGAATGTGTTGTGGAACTTTATTTGGTTCTATTTTATTTATTCTTACTTTTTAGTTAACCGTTTAAACCGACCCGATTAATTCACTTGCCACAACGTGAAAGTATATTACATCAGAGAGTTTTATTATACTTGGTACTTGGCCAGTGCCAAGGAGTACAAGCCACTGAGATGCTATACATCACACGTGCTTGCACTCAAGCAAGATTACAATTTCTGGTATTTATATGGTTTTCATGGGGGAGTGGTGGGGGTTGTTAAGCCTTAAACAAAGAACTCCAAAATGCAATACGTGTCTTCTCGGTGAAAAGCAAATGTAATCATAACAACCTTGGTCTTATCAGAAAAGGTTATCTTGCTCCATGTGCAAGACATTCCTTTTATCAGCATTTAGGGCAAAAGACTCTTGGCTAAAGGGAAGCATAACTGACATCCAATTCGACTCATAGCATAGAAATTACATTTATAAAACACCAGCACAATTACAATTTAGAGTACATTTATATAATTATTTGTTCCACAAATGCAATGCGCAAATTCCCCTGTAAGCAGGACGAGAATCACCTGACGATAGATGATGCTCTACCCCCTCCCCCCCCCACCCACAGATTCCTCACACGTGGGCCTCCTTGTCCACCCTCAGCGCATGAACAGTTTTATGCCTCAGCTCCCTCAACAGCTCAGCTCTGCCATTCAGCTTGGCCCCTGCAACTCTGGTCAATGGTATCCAGTGTTCGTTGAGACAGAAAATTCTTCTTCGTTTTTCGGTGAGTTCCAAGACATCCACTGTCAACATCAAGGAAGGTGGTCTTGAAGGCATTCCACAACTCTTCAGGATTCCCCAAAACACCCAAACCCCCCAAATCCCCATTCAGCCTGTTCGCAAACACCTCAGCCACCCTCTCATCTTTGAGCTTACCAACATCCAGCCTAGGTTGGGATGGTACCATTCTCCTGGATTTCAGGTGCAACTTCAGAGTTGCTACAACAAGCCTGTGGTTGGTATTGAGGAACTGAGCACTCCAGTCGACCCTGCAGTTCTGGATCATCCTCCAGCGACCATCAACGAGCATATTGTCAACGTCCTTTGCCACACCACCAGCATTGGAATTCCAAGTACAGTGATGAGCCTGTGGGCACTGGAACCATGAACCAGCCACCCTAAGTCCATGACTTCTTGCAAAGTCAAGGAACTTAGTGTTTTTGTGGTTCATAGTTCCAGACCCATGAGAACCAACATAAGTCTCACAGCCATCCCTATCAGTTCTAGTTGATGCATTGAAATCCCCCAAGACTGGAAGAGTATATCGCTTGGGGCACTGATCACCCACAGTCTCGAGAATGGCATTGATTGCGTCCTTCACGGTGAGATCACTTGCCTCAGTCGGAGCCTATCCAGAGACCAGGGAAATGACATCCAAGGAGTGAAGAATCCTTTGTCTCAAAATACGCTCGTTGACCGGTATTACTTCAATTATCATTGGAGTCAGCTTATTTGACACAGCTACAACAACTCCTTGGGCATGGTAACCATCAGAGCGACCAGACCAATAGTAGGTGTAACCACCTGCCATGATGTTGCTGCAATCCGGTCTCCAAACCTCAGAGTGCTGCAATAGCGATGTCCAAATGCTTGAGCTCAGATGATAACAGAGACTTCCTCTCTTTGGGATAGGACATTTCAGGTCTACCTACCACATAAACTTATGAAATAACTAATTCTGGGGTATCCTATGTGTAAATTAATGCTCTCCCCCAGGGTACATTTACCAAACCGTAACATTATCTTAATTCTGGTAATTTTTATCAATACAATACACTTCATGCTTTAGATTAGACTTAGAATGTAATATTGTACCAGTCCCTCACCTGGATAAATGACTGGAGGTATTTCTTTTCAAAGTCGTTCTCCCATTGTTTTCTTTTCTGCGTTGAATCGAGAATCAGAACTGGAGTTTGTTGTGACGAGCGTGTGCTTCTATGGCCGTCTTGTTTGTTCTCTGAAAGGGAATTCAGCAAGATGTGCACAGCTGTGACAACATTTTCACGAGTCATGTCGAAGAGGTTTCCCAACTGCTGTAGATCGCAGTCCAGATGGCCGAGAAGGAAAGGCTTCACAGCATTCACGGACGGTGTGATCATCTCTTTCACAGCCTGTGACAGGAATAATACAAAATCGTCAGACTGCTTCATGGCCTCCTTGTGGAGATTTATTATTCAAGTTCCAAATAATATAATTTCTGAACATGCTAAGTGTTATCATATGGACGAGATTTTGAGACGTATTGCACAGTGAAACATATGCAGTAATATCTTCAGATTTATGTGTCACACTGGGCCATGTAGCTCAATACCCGGAAATGGGGGGTTCCAGAAGTAGGTAGATTGGAACATACTCAAGAAACCACATCTGTTACATTTGAAAACACGAAGGTAGTCAAGATGAACATGTCCAGTTCGTTTTTACATCACATACATATTGGGTTGTTAGTAAAACACCTCAAAGGAAGGTACACTACATCTGCACCATTCTATTAGGAGTATGAACGAGCAGGGTACCTGCCCTACGGGCGATCTTGTTCCAAGCATGCAACACGTTGTTCTGACACAACCCTTTATTTGGGTGGTGTATAGGCAACAGACCGCTGCCTCTATCGTTCAAAAAAATAAAAATAACCTGGGTTACGTAAATTATGCAAAACATGCGTAGTGGTAGTAGTACTGCGTATGTGCATTTATAGAATTGCGTATGTGTGCAGTGGTCGGCAGACTGCGTATGTGCACGTGTACGGCATCTGTATTAGAAGAGAGATGTTTGTCTGTCTGTCACCATTTTTCTCAGGGATGGCCAAAATGATTTTTTTTTATCAAACTTTCAGAGGTTTATCAGTGAGTGCTGGCGAGTGATTTAGGCAAAAATAATTTATTTGAAAATAAAAAGTTGAAATAAAAAGTTGAATTTCTTTTTTAAATCCCTCTCTCGTGCCTACCCTCTATAGGCTGAAACACTACCTCTCGGATGATGAAACCTTCACTTGGCTACCACACAACCCCGAGATGATCTTCATCAAAGATGGCAGTGCTCTCTTCCATGCTCTGACAGTTGTTCCTTTGGCATTCAAGTACATCGGACTGAAATTGCTGGATCAAATCAGCAATAAAAACCATGTGATTTTTCTCAACAGACATGTATCTGAATAACGATCTTTCAAGTCATGAAAGGCTTCGTCGTTGCTGCAGTGAGAAATTGCTTCTGGAAGGCACAAGTACTCGAAAGTCAGCAGACTTCAAAGTCTTCCTGCAGAATGATGAGAATAAAACTCAGTTTTTCGACTGCTGTTGCAAATCTGGAGTTGCTTAGAAGCAACTTGTGACTGAGTCAAATCTCTCAGCAATCTATTACACTCATTGTTGATGGCAAGGCATTCAAACTGACTACTGTCAAGGATACAGGACATATGGAGGAGATTGAAGCATTCAAATAATCTCATGAAGAGACCGACTGCAGAACAGTCATCTGCCTATTTGATGCCAAAGGCAACGGGTTCAAATTTGCTGTGGTTCAAGTCCTGGCAGTGATCTCTTCTTCATCACTGTACACTATGCTCACAGGTTGGATCCTCTGATTATGCTGCTTGATACAGGTATTATGCCTGGTGTTGGCTTAATGGTAAGGGTGGTTGGCTTGGGATCCTCAGATCTTGAGTTCAAATCTTCCTTTGCTGTTGAATTAATACCAGGTGGGGTTGACTCTGCCTGTCATCCTTCTGAGGTTGGCAAAATGAGTGCCAGCTTGCTCGTGTCCCATGTCGGAGTGGCGACCCGTCCAGGATTGTATCCAATAGCTCAGGAGACTGCTTCAGCAGCACCAACACTCTGCACAGAGTATGGTCACAATGGATGGATAGTGCCTAAGCCTTTGTAGCTATGTGAAAGGTAATATTAAATGATCCCTGACCCCATTCCTTTTAGCGGGTGTATGGAAGTGTTTTAGCCCCCTCCCCCACCCCCAAGCAAATTGTTTAATAAAAAAAAAACAAAATTTGATTTCTTCAAAATGTCAACAGGATGAGAACAGCACCGGGCAACGCCGGGTAATCCTGCTAGTAGAAACGGTAAGACATCATGGTTATATAGCTCAGATAATTCCAATTGTACTGGGCCATAGGATGACACCAGCGGCATGAAGTCATAAGCTGAGAGGGACTGTCACCTTCACAAGACCCATGACCTTATCGGCTCCAACCTTTCGATATTTGATGATCCTTTTAACAGTTGCTCAAGTTGTTTTACACTTGATGGAAAACCTACATGGAGGGCATGGTAACTATCAAAATGGCACTTTCAAAGATGTCTTCGGTGCTTATCAGAATGTTGGACGTATGACATTTTCAGTCACAATTGTGGGTGGAGTCAGGCCAGCTGAGCTGTCCAACCAATAGGTATAGAGCGGACATTCAAACACACACACGTATGCCATAGCTCCATAATATCATGATGATATCTCAAGTGAACTCTTACAATTTCCTCATGATGCTCCACCACCTGAGATG
>NC_140963.1:136876542-136881542 GCF_056783735.1 Eptatretus burgeri
CCTCCTTTGCAATTTCTCGAAAGGAAAGACCTACACTTTTAAGGGTTATAATGGTCTGTCTGTCATCCTTCGTGATTGTCTTTTTCTCGCCATTATGATTGCAATATTCTACTTTCTGCAGTGCAATATTGTCCAAATAATGCTTCAGAGGGTGTAGCAACAGTCTGTTCCAACACTGCTTTTATACAGACAGAGGGTTTGTTACTTATCAAAAAAAGTTGGGACACCTGTAGGAATTGTTTGCATCAACTTTCAAGGCTTAATTTGCTTCCATTGCTGCAGAACAGCTGCAGTTGCTAATCCATTACTTGTTCCCTGAAAAGGGCCTTTTTTAACAACTCTGAAATTTACATTATTTTTCAGTTTTTGGGAACCTAAACTGTTTTTTTTTTAACCTCTGGCAGTTTACCACTTCGCTTTGTACCATTTCAGGTTATTCACTGGACTTGAACTGCTTAAATTTCAGTAAAAACTGGAATAATGTGGATGTTCTAAAGCTTTTGTGATACACCGGTAGTGTATTTCCTGCATGTGCACGTGTGCACAACCCATATTGAGAGCTTGTCCGAGAGTTTTGAAATATCACTTGTATACAAAAAAAGGAAAAGAAAAGGAGCTTCTTAGTTTTACATTGACATCCTAAAAAGACTTCATGAAACTCACTTGTCCAATTTTTGCGATCCTTGAACAAGTAGATGGTTCGAACCTCCAATAGGAACTCCACATTCTGGACATTTCGATGTGACTGCAGGATTGCCACACTACAGAACAGCGCATCAACATATACAACAAACCAGTTAAAGCAACCTAAAACACAATCCTGTATTTCACCGCAGCTTAGTAGTTTAAAGCAAAGCTCAAGTGAAAATGATATGTTAGGAGCAGAAGAACACTACTTTTCACTTAAATGTACAATTCAGGGAAAAAACTGATGAACAGAAAGATATCCAGCAATATCCAACATAATACTCTTAAGAATAATTTTTTGTTGCAGTCAGTCTTTTCTCACAGAACACTTTTAAGAGCAAACACAGAAACAATTGAAAAACATACAGCAATTCTGATTTTGTACAGGCTGTCAAGGCAGATCCTGCTCCACACTATGCAGTTGCTTCCTGGTGTCCAGGATAAATGCAGCTGGAAGACATACAGTGCCTATAGAAAATCTACACCCCCTTTCAAAATTTTCAACAATTGTTGCCTTATAGCCTGGAATTAAATTGCATTAAATCAGATTTTTACCACCTTTAATTACACATTGTAACCCTCAACTTCCAAGTGAAAAACAAATTCTACAAATTTCAGAAAATTCATTAAAAATGCAAAACTAGAATATCTTGGTTGGATAAGTGTTCACCCCCTTATATTAGCAATTGTAAACAAGCTAAGGTGTAACCAGTCACCTTCAAAATCACAGACCAAATTAATTGGCCTCCACCTGTGTTAAATTGGAGTGATTCTGATTATTTCAGAATAAAATCAGTTGTTCCTGTAGGTTTCCTCTCCTGGGTAGTGCATTTCACAGCAAACACTCAACCATGAGCCCCAAGGAGCTTTCAAAAGACCGCCGGGATAAAGTCGTGGAAAGGCAAAGATCAGGGGATGGATATAAAATATTTCAAAGAACTTGAATATCCCTTGGAGCACAGTCAAGACAATCATTTAGAAGTGGAAGGTGTATGGTACCACCAAGACCCTGCCTTGATCAGGCTGTCCCTCCAAACTGGATGACCAAGCAAGGAAGAGACTGATTAGAGAGGTCACCAAGAGGTCAATGGCAACTTTGAAAGAGCTACATGCCTTTGCCTTTACGGCAAAGACTGGTTACTGTGTGCATGTGACAACAATATCCCAAGCACTCCACAAGTCTGGCCTATACGGTGGGGTGGCAAGAAGGAAGCCATGACTCAAAAAGCCCACCTTGAGTCCCGTTTGAGGTATGCAAAAACACTACGAAGATTCTGAAGCCACGTGGCAAAAAGTTTTGTAGGCTGATACCAAGATGGAACTTTTTGGCCTGAATGCAAAACTTTACGTTTGGTGCAAACCAAACACTGCACATCACCCAAAGAAGACCATCCCTACTGGTGAAGCATGGTGGTAGCAGCATCATGTAATGAGGATCTTTCTCATCAGCAGGGACTGGGGCACTTGTCAGGATAGAAAGGAAAATGGATGGAGCAAAAAACATAAAAATCCAAAAGGAAAACCTGCTGCCCTCTGAAAGACAGCTAAAATTTAGATGGAAGTTCACCCTTCAGCATGACAATAACCTGAAACACACAACCAAAGCTATACTGGAGTGGCTAAGGAACCATCCATCAATTGGGACCATACTGTGTACATCATGGTGGTGCTGCCAAAGCAGTCTCCTAGGCTATTGGGCACAATCCTGGACAGGTCACCACTCTGACACAGGATACTCAAGTGGCTCAATTATCCCAGCAAGCTGGTACTCATTTTGCCAACCTCAGAAGGATGACAGGCTGAGTCAACCCCACCTGATATTAATTCAAAAGCCAAGTGGGATTTGAACTCAGGACCTGAGGATCCCAAGCCCACCACCCCAACAATTAAGCCAACACCAGGCATACATGGCTAAGGAACAAAAAGATAAATTGTCTTTGAGTGGCCCAGTCAGAGCCCCGACCTAAATCTAATCGAAAACCTGTGGCATGACTTGAAGATTGCTGTCCATCAACGCTCCCCACGCAACTTGACTGAGCTTGGACAGTTTTGTTCAGAAGAATAGGCAAATATTGCCCAATCAAGGTGTGCGAAGTTGGTAGAGACCTATCCCAACAGACTCACAGCTGTAATTGCTGTCAAAGGTGTTTCCACCAAGTATTAACTCAGGGAGGTGGACACTTATCCAACCAAGATATTCTTGTTTTGTATTTTTAATTAATTTTCTGAAATTTGTGGAATTTGTTTTTCCACTTGGAAGTTGTGGGTTACGATGTGTAAATAAAGGTGTAAAAACTCTGATTTAATGTAGTTTAATCCCAGGCTACAAGGCAACAAAAGCTGAAAATTTTGAAAGGGGTGTGGACTTTCTGTAGGCACTGCAGTTCCTGGTCCTGTTACAGTGCAGGAGTTTAAATATGAAACAAAATAATTTAAATGTAATAATTGAAGAAGATGTATTTCTGTAACACAGAACTGCCAGAAGGAATCTGCAAATCCACAGCCTAGATAATAATACTTACATCTCCAATTGTGTATAAATGGCCATTCTGACAGACTGAAAAACAAAAAGGCAAGATGATTATATAACTCGGCCTCAAGGCAAAATTTCCCTCTCCCTCTCCCTTCTGACTGACGTACGCACACACACTATTAGATTATCAATCTCAATGACTTACTATATCTGGTGATTATGTCACGGGCTTTATTCTGAAGCGTCCAATCCCAAGGTATTATTTTTGGATCATCAGGCATTGTTGGGAGAAACGATTTCTAAAAAACAAAACAAAGGGCAGGTTAAACAGCATTGATCCGACAAAAAACAAAACGATCAACAGGAAAAGCAGTATAAATTAAAAATGGGGATTTTCAAATCCAAGCTGTGCAACATAGCACTTGAAATTTAGCTAATCTAAACATATTCCCACCAGATGCCAAGCATGCAGTGTGTAGAGTACATTGTGGCAATGGCTCTCATTTGAAGAATTTTTGATTCAATTTTCAAAGATGTCGTGCACATTGACGGTCTTGGTCATTCAAGGAACAATACTCCTGCTGATCATGTGAAAGGTGTTAAATGTACTAAACATGGAACAGCCAGGATAGATCGGCCCATAAAAGTATAGTGCATCATGATGAAGCACCTCTTTCAATTGTCATAATAGATGGAAAAACTAGTGTTATGCTGAGAACGTTCCAATTTCTCACCTTGTTGTGAATGATTTAAACACTTTGTGTATTTTGCCACAAAACTATGGGTTATTCTTCTTCTGATCAGTGAGGTTGCTCTGACAGTCATAAACATCCTTCATTAATGGTGAGCAATCTAGCTATGAGAGAAGGAAGAATAATTACGTCCACCATCATTGCTTAGGCCAAATAAACAAAAAAGATTTCTCTGTTTCTGGTTACAAGCAACAAAAATACGGCCTGGTCAGTTCCGACCTCATCGATATTGGATATATTCATTAACATTCATAGTTTTTATTCCGGCCCTAATGAACATCATATTCATTAAGACTCATTATCTTTCTTCCTGGGCAAAAATTCAGAAAAAAGAAAACGCTGCGATAAGGTGTAGACATTGTTTCATAGAAGCATTACACCATACAAAAAGCAAAAACTACGAATACTCTTGGAGTTTTAGGACTTAAGATTAATTGGTCCTAATGAACTTCATACTCATTTAGACTCATTATCTTTCCTCCTGGACAAAAATTTGGGAAAAACGCTCAGGCAAGCTGTAGACATTGTTCCCGAGAACCATTATACCAAACCAGAAGCAAAAACTATGAATAGTCTACGAGTTTTAGGACTTTGAAGATTAATTAATTAGACTAATTAACGAAGTCAATTGGTGACAAGTCTGAAATTTTATTATGGGAGGTTCTGCGGCATCTCCCCAAGTATCATCTCTCCGAGTTTCAAGTCATTCTGACCACAGGTTGCAGTATAATGATCGAAAGATTGATTGTGGACAGACGGACTGATGGACTGACCAACGGACATGGATCCCCATTTTATAAGTCACTTCCTTTGGAATTGACTAAAAAATTGGGGCTGGTAGGTAAGGGGGATTCCCCTCCCCCCCTTTTCCAGGGATTCTTATCTCCAACAAAGGTGTTATAGCCGTAATATAATATATCTTGTATAGATTATGTCATTTATGTAGGGGAGGCATATCTAAAAACACATTTTTGTCAAATCCTATTTTCTAGTTTGAAAGTGGAACCTGCAGTATATTAATATAACAAGAAGGACCGCACTGTGGTCACAGCCTGTGACAAAATCTGGTAACGGGCCGATTGGGAAAC
>NC_140963.1:136896542-136909042 GCF_056783735.1 Eptatretus burgeri
CGCATGTCATCGGCCGTATCTCTCCGCGCATAAAACGAAGCAATCTCGCTGTCCAGATACGATGAAATCTTGTGTGCAGAACACACCTTGTGACACAATTGTCTAGAGTAGTCCGATAAATCTGACGTTCTGTTGCATTTTTGTTTATTTTATTCCTCCTGTCGTCATGTAGCGCCAGTAGAAAACAATGAAAAAAAGAGAATAATAAATAAAAGCTACATCACGTCAGATTTATCGGACTAGTCGGACGGACGATGGATTTATCAGCCTAGTCGGACGGACTACGGATTTATCGGCCTAGTCGGATGGACGACGGATTTATCGGCCTAGTCGGACGGACGACGGATTTATCGGGCTAGTCGGACGGACGACGGATTTATCGGGCTAGTTGGACGGATGACGGATTTATCGGAATAGTCTAGAGTTTAGACTCTAGAGATCTCGAATCAATCCACTCTGTACGAGTTACTGTATGTGACGTCACGCTGCGATTCGCTGAAGTCCATTTTTTTAGGGGTGGGGCATAGCACGTTGTGAATAGCTCCAGAAATGATCGAAATATTGCTCTAATTATCCCATTTTTGATTAAAAAAAAAGAACATGGGTGATTTCTTCACAAGGAAGGTCAAGTTTATATATATATATATATATATATATATATATATATATATATATATATATATATATATATATATATATATAACAAGTTTATTTTGCATGTCAGGGGACCTTTAAGGCTCTGTCACACCTTGACGATTGAGCCAATGTATGCCTGGCGTATGAAAAATTTGGCTAAAACGCTGGCACACTTCGAATACGTTATGGGTAAGTTTGTATACATTAAGAGCACGCTGGCATACGTCGTAGTACGCTGGCATACGTGGTAGTATGCTGGCATACGTCGTAGTACGCCGAGCTGTTAGACAAATTTTCCATGCTTGAAATTTTTCGACGTATGCCAGCGTATGATTCACACATTCCGCATAACGCTGGCCATAAGTTGTAGGCACGTTACGTGATTGTTGACACACGTTGCTTGTAAGTCACTCATAAGTCGAAACACGTCGCGGTAATGTTTAGCATACCCGAAACTTATTTCTAACCTATGAGTAACGTGTTGTACTCACGTTACGCGATCGTTGACACACGTCGACACACGTTACTTGTAAGTTACTCAGAAGTCGAAACACGTCGAGGTAATGTTTAGCGTTCCCGAAACTTATTTCTAACCTATGAGTAACGTGTTGTACTCACGTTACACGATCGTTGACACACGTTACTTGTAAGTTACTCATAAGTCGAAACATGTCAAGGTAATGTTTAGCGTCAGTGTTCCAGACTCCAGTTTTATTATTTTTTTTTTCTTTGGTATTACGGTGATGTTGACACTTCGATTTCTAGTGCGGTTATAATATAATATAATTAATAGGCTGCCGCTCTAGAATTTAAATCATAACCACACTGGAAATCGAAGTGTCAATATCACCGTCATACCGAAGGAAGGAGGAAGGAAAAAAAAAAAAAAACAGGGAGTCTGGAACACTGACGCTAACCATTACCTCGACGTGTTTCAATTTATGAGTAACGTACAAGTAATGTGTGTCGACGTGTCAACGATCGCGTAACGTGCCTACAACTTATGGCCAGCGTATGCGGAACGTGTGTCATACGCCGAGTACGTCGAGAAATTTTCAACATGCTGAAAATTTCTCGACATACTCGGCGTATGACGACGTATGGCAGCGTACTACGACGTATGCCAGCGTGCTCTTAACGTATACAAAACTTACCAATAACGTATTCGACGTGTGCCAGCTTGGTTCGGCAAATTTTTCATACGTCGGCATATGCTGGCTAAAATGTCAAGGTGTGACAGCGGCTTCACACTTCGATGTCTTGTGCGGTTATGATTTGAATCGTCGAGCCGCAACCTATGAATAGCCTACGCCACGTGATCGTCGGCAATACGCTGCTGCGCTATGCAGAAGTTAGACTATCGTTGGGCATAGGTTGTGAACGCCGACAACACGCTCAGTATTCGTTGGTATAAGTTATCTATATGTGATTGAAACGTTCTGTGTACCTTACTAATATGTTATGCATACGTCTAAACATGTTATTATATGCCCAAAACTTAAAAAAAAAACCATCAACAGTTCAGCGTACGTCAGCGTTTTACATACATTTGGATACCTTGCCATACGCTGGCTAAAATGTCAAGGTGTGACAGCCCCTTTACCAAAATGGAGGTGGATACTTCAAGTTCCACATTCTGAAACTCGCAGATGGAGATAATAACCAACCACATGCACATGCGCGCGCGCGCGCACACACACACACACACACACACACACACACACACACACACACACACACACACACACACACACACACACGAAGGTGGATGCTTGGATATCTGGAAGGACCCCGTTCTACCTTCTGAAACCCGTATATGGAGATAACAACCAACAACCAGCAACACACACATCAGTGCCTAGTGCCGTTGTGGTAATACAGTTTATATACATACACACGCACAAATGTACACTCACATAAAGTACATAAAAACGACAAACACAAAGATTTACCTTTAAATCGAGTTCTTTGAAAGAGGAATTCAAGTGGGAAATTAGTGAAATTCCATTGAAACATAGATCATGCCACAAAACACAAAATGTCGGTCTATACTCTATGGTCTATGCGTTCATAGCTAGAATAAACATGGCGAACAAAAGGTCAGATGGACCTTATTGTCCTTTGTTTTTTATATGTATCAATGTCGAAGTGAGGGGTGGATTATGAAAGGTGATCACACAAAAATGTTAAACAAAGCGATGCCCTGTAAAAATAAAATTGCACATTTTCAGTGGATGAGACACATCCAGAGGCCCCCACCGCATGGCACTGCATGGCCCAACACGAGCGGAAACATACATCTTATCGATATGAGATTGAAAGCAGGGATACTTTTACCGATACAAACAACCAAGCAGCTGGATAGCGCTCGCCAAGTGGCTTAAGCACTCAAGCAAGCAATCCAACAAAATGGTTGATAAGGAATGACTGGCTTGGAAGCAATGAGCATCGCCTCTCCGTCATATTAAGCACACACCTCCCGGAGATGCTGAAATGTCAAATATGTCTGAATTGGACAAATTAATACTTTTTTAGCAGTCGGAAATTCTGCTAAGTTCAATTCTGGAGCTTAAATTTTGTAATTCTGCTTTGTTTAAGAGATTCTCGAGGTTATGACATGTGAAGAAATGAAATAAAGCCACAAACGCTGGTATCTCCAGACCTTTATAAGCATTGCAATGTATTCAGCAATTTGTAGGTATTGATAAAATATATGTGAGGAGTGTGAAAAAATAAATTATCGTGAAGAAATCATTGTGGCCTGTTCCAAGTCGAGGCATGGTTGAGCAGGCCAAAAAACATGCCGGCTTCAGACCCCAGCGAGAAAGCCCAGGATACGCCTTCAGACTCCATAGGGAGTGAGGTGGCCGAGGATGCACCTGATAAAGGATATAATTAAATAAGGCTGTTAATTCTCTTCAAAAGGGGTGTTTTAATTAACCCAAACAACCAATTTTCACTCATGCACATTCTTGGAGTTCCCTTAGTTGGCATGTAAAGTTTCAGGCTGATAGGTTTCATGGTTTTGGAGTTATGGAGCACGCACACGCACACACACACACACGCACGCACACACACACACACATATTTGTATAGAAAGCAAATACAACCCATCGCTTTACTGAAGGGAATAATAAGGGGTGGGGTAAAAAAAGAGAGAGTGAGAGGGGAAGGAGAGAGAGAGAGAGAGGGATAGGGGTGGGAAAGAGAGGGATAGGGGTGGGAAAAAGAGGGATAGGGATGGGAGAGAGAGGGAAGGGTGGGATAGGGGTGAGAGAGGCAGAGGGATGGGAGGGGAGGGGGAAGAGAGGGGAGGGGAGAGAGAGGGGAGGGGGAAGAGAGTGGAGTAGAGAGCACGGAGGGCGAGAGGAAGAGGGGAGGACTCTAGGATATGTGACACCTTGTTTAACGTTCATCCGAGAGACGGCACACGCATTGATGAATCACCCTGCCTGTGAAACACTGGGATGAGAGTTTATAGCTGGTTCAGGATTCAAACCCGGGCGAGACAGCTGAAAGCGAGCGTGCGTACCTCTCGGCTGTACTGCCATGATCTGGCGATTCATTGTTTTCTAAAAACTGAATTGGTCCTAGCAGCAATTTCGATTGCTAAAAATATACAAAAAAAAGTCTCATTTGTCCAATTAGCAGATTCTTTGACAGCTCTTCTTCTCCTCGACCTCCAGAGAGTTGTATGGTGGTGCACAGCACTGCATTAAAAAAATGCAAAAACGGATCTCCTTAACTACAGCCCAATTAGGTCACTGTACTTCCAATAATCAGCAAGGTCGTGGAATCCATCATCGCAGTTGACATAAAATCATTCCTTTTCTCCAACAGCCTCATCTCAGATTATCTATTTGGATTCAGACCTCTACTTGGACATGCTGGACTTGCTCTACTACTCGGACTTGGTCACTCTACTTGGACATGCTGTTTCTATTCTCCAAACAATGGTGGAGGCCTCCATATCAGGCATGAGATCAGGGCCATTTCTCTGGACATATCTCAAGCTTTTGATACAGTCTGACATCCTGCATTTCTCTCCAAACTCTCTGCCTATAACATCCAAGGCCAACTCCACTCTTGGATTACTGACTTCCTCACCTCTCATAATCAACATGTGGCTCTCAACAAAACCCTTTCATCTCCTCTCCCTGTTAAGGCTGGAAAACCACAAGGCAGTGTTCTTGGCCCCATATTATTCCTAATCGTCATTAATGATCTCACTGACTATCTGGAAAATCCTCTTTACCACTTTGCTGATGACCCCACTCTGATGTGCACACTGTTCATGTGATTAAAAAATTATCGCCATATAAAGAAGTGG
Source organism: Eptatretus burgeri (assembly GCF_056783735.1). Taxonomy (NCBI): domain Eukaryota; kingdom Metazoa; phylum Chordata; class Myxini; order Myxiniformes; family Myxinidae; genus Eptatretus; species Eptatretus burgeri. The sequence goes on from NC_140963.1 coordinate 136,901,509, forward strand.
GAATGGCAATAATTTTTTTTAACTACCTGAACAGTTTGGACATGAATATCCAGTTCACACAAGAACCACACAACAATGATCAGTGAGCCTTTCTTGATTGCAAAGTTCACATGAATGGTGATAGCCGCTTGGATTTTGAGGTGTGCAGGAAACCCACACATACCAACCACGATTTACAGTTCGATTCACACCACCTACTGATCCACAATTATCTGTCATTCACACTCTTTTCCGTCATGCAGATCTGATTCTGATTACACAGGAGGGGAAATTATGTGAGAAGGAGAATAACAGGAGTGCTCTTAGTAAGTGTGGTTACCCCGGATGGTCTTTTTTAAAAGTTGGAAGTAGAAAAAACATCATGTCAAGTGAACAACAACAGCACACAGCTCAAGAAAATATGACACGAGTAACCATTCTGTATGTGGCTGGGCTATCTGAGAAAGTGAGATCATTCTCCAAGTTTTGCATCATATGAACCCAAAATAATTCTTAGCAGCAAGTTAGTTCATGTTCAGGACTAGATCCAGAAGAATAGGAAACGCAACTTGGTGTGTGGCATCAGATGTGGAAACCCATCATGCACTGAGACCTACATTGGAGAAACTCAGCAAACCCTTAAGGCCCGTATGAACCAACATCATTGTTCAGCTTATGAAGAGGTTTTGAACTCGGCTATGTATACATACTTGAACCTGCATGGTCACAGCTTTGATAAAAGCCAAGTGGTCATCTTTGAGAAACAAAGTGGTTTACTCAAGGTGGAAAGGAATCCATTTGAGAAAGATTTGAATCAACACCTCTCAACAAAAAATGGCGATTTGCGATTTCATCTGTCACGAACATGGAACAAAGCTATACCATCTCTTCCACGCCGTCTACAATCGTCATGTGATGCCCAGAATGGTCTACACACCAACTCACCTTACCAATGGCCAAGATCACGTGGTGATGCTCAAGCTTCTTCTTCACTTTAACATCTGCAATGACCAAGGCGAGTGGATTTTTGCCGAAACATCAGCTTTACCGACTAGGAAGTCCAGCATTTTAAATTATAAACTTTTACTATATTACGTACTCATTCGTACTGTACTCTGCCGTAAATAGAAAACACAAGACTTAGCTCGGAGATAATGCTGCTTTGGATGTCGAAACATTGATGGATGTCCATTCATAACAATTCAGATTGGCTTCGGGGCATGACACGTACAAAGAAGTTGTCAGGTATGACAGATGCGGGACAGAACAATTGTCCGTGCACAACTTGACAAAGTTCTAAAATCGTCATTGACTCCATTGCATTTTTTCAAAAGTTTTTTTTCTGCCCTGAAGGCGAGATCTTCTAAATTCTCTAAACTATTATAGAGGTGCTTCCGGTGTCAAAGGGAGGTAACTGATCAAAAATAAATAAATTATGAGGGTCATCGGTAACCAAACTGGACGAAAACAGACGATTTATTTTGCCTAATCATAGCGGTACATTATTACTCATTGCACTGGTTAGCTCCAAATTATCTCAATAAAATTAATGAAACAGGCAGGCCCTCAATAAATAACAAGGTGAGACAACACTTAGAGACCTGCATGAGGATGGGCTGTGCAGCTAAGTTCTTCAGAGGCACGAGCAGAGAGTCATTATTGCACAGAGTTAGTGCTGTTTGTGCATGTAACTGCAGCTCTAAAAACAAGAGCTCCCTGGGGGTTGTTACAGAAGGCCATGCACAATTATCCTGCAGCATGGCACGACAGAGATCTATGAACTTCGGGTCCTTCTGTTGCTCCTGTTCACCAAGGATGTCAGCAATGGCAGCCTGCAGGACCAACACAAGGTACACAAGAACACTTATATAGTGTTGTGGAAACAATACACGTACGAGAGTTACAAACAAGTATTTATAACGAGGTGGTAAATATATTAATGCAACAAGAAATGACCACAAAAAATCAAAAGGAGAAGCAAATAAGTTGAACAATGAAGTTCTATTTTGTATGTCATCCTTTTACTTTTCATAAAGCATGATGTCATATTTTCATGACGTCATACAGTTTTGTAATACATAACGATGAAATAATATTCTGAATGCCATTCCAAACTTAAACTGATCCACTGGCATGCTTTACTGTAGATATCATATATTGAGCATGATACGGTTATCCTCCGATTTTCATTGTTGCTGAACAATTGGCACTTGGATTCATACGTAAAAAAGCAACCAACTCGAGCTTTTATCATCGCATTGTTTGCAACCTGATACTCATGGAAGTAAAATTTAAAAATATTTTGTTGAATATGCTAATAAGTTTGGTATTTAACAGTTTACAATGAATCTAAGTGTTCTCAACACTCCTGTTCAAGGCTATTTGCAGCTTTAGTACACACTGTCATAGCTGTGGTAGTGTTGTTCAAGACAGCATTTCAACACTGGTTGAAGCCTGTTAGTTAGGATGACTAGATCATGGATTGAATGAAAATCCTTAGTTAGACAATACATATTCACCTTGTCTCCATCAGAGGGCTCTGCAATGTGCCTGTGGCGTGCCAATGCTACCTCCCGAGCCAGAGCTAGGACCAGGCAATGTTTTTGCGGTGAATGTCTGTCATCTTGGCATTCCTGAACGGAAAACATTTCATTCGATAACACAACAAGCATAAAACCAGAATGGCACTCGGTAGAGCGCATGCCTCTGCCAGGCTGAATAGTTTACATTTTATATCCCACTAATATGCTGGATCTGCATCCGGACCATTCATCCTTGTCACACAACAAAATCGAATCTATTTCTTCTTCTGAGCTACCAAACTCATCCACCAACTTTTGTCTTAATCCATCCACAACCTTTTGAAATATTATGCTATATATCATTTTTGCCCTCATTTCTCAATGGGAGAGAATCACTTGAAAAAAAACTCTCATGTCTGGATCCAGATCATCACCAAAATGAATCAATTAGTCATTGTCACACAACAAACCTCGACACCAAGTTTTGTCCAAACCTGTCCATAACTTTTTGAGATATCGTACTAAATCTAGTTTTTGGGCCTGCCACCCAATGGTGAAGAATCACTTTAAAATTCTAGTATCCCGATATGGATCCGGATCTTCACCAAAATCGAATCAATTCCTCCTTTTCACACAAACAACCTCTCCACCAAATTTAATCTGAAACCGTCCACAACTTTTTGATGTATCCTGCCCACAGACAGACAGGGGTGAAAACATAACCTCCATCAATCTTCGGTGGTAGAGGTAATAAATCAGCATTCAAGCACATCCAATGCCATTTCTTAACAGTTACAGCTTTGGATGTTTGGGGGTGGTAATCAGAGATGGTATATCCTGTGCAGCCAAAGTTATAAAGGGCTAGGAACGTTAGCCTAACCATGAAGAAGTTAACATACATGTCTTTAATGACACTTATTCACAATGATGCATCTGTATCTTCCGAGCTGCTGTTGTAGTATGGACACGCATTGGCATTGGACCTTCTGCCTTGAGAACCAAAGGTAGCAACCCAATCCTCAAGTCCAACAGCTACGAATATGTCATTGCACTGTCTGGAAAACACATCTTGGTAGTAATCCCTGCATATCACTTGAGTTATCTTGCCAAAGCCATAGATATACTATCTGTTTGTCATTGTCTATCTCTGTGCTAGTTAGGTTAATAATTTGGAACTTGGCCAAGGGGGCAGACCCACAGTGGTCCATCATACGATCTTTAACGTACATCAGCTAATGATAGCAGATGGGACACTCAGCTTAACATCCCTCTGACAATACATTCATTGGTGCAACACCCTGCCTGTGAAACACTACAGTATAACAGCTTATCATTTTGTGGGGAATCAAACCGAGGAGCATCAGCTTAAAGGTAAGTATACTGGCTATGAGCTCTCCTGCCAACCCAAACCTAACATGTAAGAACCTCACATAGTGGTTCTTAACCTTTTTACCACCATGACCCCTCAAGTAGTTGGTCCTTTCCTCCACACCCCCACCCTCCTCACATCTTCAACCAAATGATTAAAAATCCCTAAAAAAATTAAAAGGAAAAACTGAAAAAATGCGTGTTTTTAGTCTTTTTATTGAATAAAGAATTCTGTATAAGCAACACTCATATACACAGCATATTTAATGAGATACTTGACATTGCTTCTTAGCTACCAGATATTGAATGCATGGTCGAATGCCAGAGAGAGCACAACGCAAGTCCACTTCAACATTCAGCTTGTTTCTGTACTTGGCCTTCACAGCAACAAGCATGGAAAAGGCAGCTTCACAAAGATACGTTGATCCAAACATTGTCAGAATCCGAAGAGCTTGATGTGAGATCAAAGGATAAACAGGAAGGTACGTGACCCAGAATGTCTCCAGATCCAGTTTTTTGAAGTCTTCTTCAGCCGAGGAGTTGAACTTTAACTCAAGAAACTCCTCTTGCACTTCGTCTGAAATATCAGCGCCTTCACATAATCACATTGAAATGGGTTCCTTATGAATTTCCAGGCTTCGCGCTTCTCATCTATATCCGAAAAGTATCTGATGAATTCTGCTTTCAATTCAGTAAGATGAGTAATTATTTGTTTCTTTAACTCAGAATCAAGGTAATTGTGAATGAGAACAGAATTCAAGTTAGCAAAACTGACTGTATTTCCATCCTGAATTCGACATTTTCAGAGGTCAAGTTTGGCCATGAAGGCTCGAATGACGTCATGGTGCATGATTATGTTGATGTTTTTCCCTTGGAGTTTGAGGTTGATAGCATTCAGCACTTCAAAGATGTCCACCAGGTAAGGTAGAGATAGTAAAAATCCTTCAGACTGGAACTTGTCATGGAGATCTGCTTTCTGCTGCGAATCTAGAAATGTTGCCACTTCTTGTCGTAGTTCATAAAGCCATCCAAGCATGTTTCCCTTCGAAAGCCATCATAGGTTTGTGTGGAAACGCAAGGCTTGATGTTCAAAAACCATATCCACACACAGCTGTTTGAAGAGACACTGTTTAAGGCTCCAGCTTTGATGGAGTTGACTACCTTGAGAGCCAGGTTCATAACGTCCCTCATTTCATCAGGAAGAGTTCTGGATGCTAAAGCTTCACAATGAAGGATGCAGTGCGTACCTACAGCAGATAGACTTTTTTCTTTCACTCTTGTTATGAAACCAGATTGCAAACCAAGCATGGCCGGAGCTCCATCAGTACACACCCCCTATCGGCGAGTCCCACGAAAGTTTATTTTCCTGGAAAAAGTTTCATACCATTTGAAAAATATCTGTTGCTGTTGTATAACTTTCCATGGGATGGCAGAAGAGCATTTCCTCTTTTACACTATTGCATGACATGAAACGAGCATACATCAGTAGCTGAGCTGCTGACCACAAACACAGCTTTCATCCGCAACCTGATGGAGTACTGCTCTCCCCTCTGGGCTGGTGCACCTGCCTCCCACCTTTCTCGGATTCACGCTGTGGAAACCAAGGCATTTTGGATCATTGGCATCTCCTGCAATGAGGCTGAGTTTTTGGGCCTTTCACTCTCTCACCGCAGGCTGGTCAGTGGTCTTTCTGTCTTCTACAGTCTCCTCTCCAGCCCCGCCCCCCCCCCCGCTCTCTCTGTGATTTGTCCCCACCACATTTCCGCAGGGCGCTCAAGGTCCGCCAGCAACCCCCTTCTGGTAAAACTACCAAAATCACGAATCACTGCTCACCTCCACTCTTTCATTCCTCTTTTTTCCTGCCTTTGGAATAAACTCCCTCACATTCAATCTCATTCTTCCCTCCAGGCCTTCAAAACAGCTGTTCACCACCACCGATCATCCCCCATCCAAATCCTCGATCTTTTCTACCCCCGATAATCCACCCAAGCCCAACTCCCTCAAATTCCCTGCTTTCCTTCCTGAAAGTCCCTGTAATGTCCATCTTGTATTCCCCATGTTCCCCGCCCCATCCCTCTCCCTTCCACATATCTCCTAATGTCTCTGTTCCCCACTGTTTTGTCCTTCCCACTCCCGCCCCTCTTGTTTCATGCCCCCCCTTGCTATGCGTTGTGTGTTAGCTCTCACACGAGCCTCGACAAGGTATACAAAAAAAAATGACATTTAAAAATTTACTTTAATACAGAAAATGGTAAGCTTAGTCGCGAATAGAAAACGAAAATTATTGAAGGTAATACTTTTTTTTTCAATGCTCATCACGATATGCAAACACTTGTTAAGAGAATTCCAAAAATATAGAATTGGAGAAATTCCTACGGGCTCACGCCCCCTCTAGAAATTACCCCCCCCCCCCCCAAGTAAAGAGCCAATGACCTAACATGTTACCTTACATGTAATTTTCAGAAGAAAAATTATTCTTGAATCACCAACCTTCTATTTTCTCAGATGTAACTGTCATGGTAGTCAACTGATTTGGTGAAAATGAGCAATTTTGAACAATGTGCTCTGAAGTATAGAAACCTTGACCAAAGAACATCCATGTGTGTACATCATTGTGAGCCAATGTCCCTTCATATTCCAAAGTAAAGAAATGGAAATGGATTGTTTAAGATGACCACTGTTGAGGATAAAAATCCAGCATCGTCAACCCAGACACCATTTTCAATCAAAATCTTCGATTCACCAAGGTGTCTGTTCAAGGAGTACATGTAGTGGTGAATGTCAAATAAAAAGAAGCCGCAAGAACAGAGGTTTCACAGTCCCTTTTGGAACGATTAAAGGATGCTCGTCTGGAGTACAGAATTGAGATAGTTTCTAAGGACTCAAACTGAAACGTACGTGTACTCCACATTGACCCAGAAATCAAACGTGATTATATTGAGTGGAAACACATCAAATTTCATGGATCAACAGAGAACATCAGGATCAGCTTTTCTGGAATGCTGAATATTTAACTGGTGGACCTGCAGGAACATTATTACATCAATGGAGAATCCACCTCTGCTTTTTCCATGCTGCCCTAACTCAAGTTTTCTGAGGGCACACAAGGTCTGCCAGGAACCGCTTCTGACTCACTGCTCCAGAATCACTGCTCAACTCCACTCACGCGTTCTTCTTTATTTCCACCTGTTGAACCAACTTTCTCAGTCTCTTCAATATCATTCTTTCCTCCAGGTCTTAAAGACAGCTGTTCAAAACCATTTCAGGTTGTCCCCCATCTACAAGCATGATCTTTTCTACCTTTATTAACACTTCCCAAGCCTTCTTCTTTCTGGTTTTTCCACACTTCCCCTGGTTTCCCTCTGCAACCTCACCCATCCCCTTCATTTTTATTATATTTAATTTTTTTTTGTTCCATTTCTACTTTTACAGTTTTTCCTTCCTTCCTCTGTGATTAAGAGTTTGTGGCTCTCTCCATCTTGTTCACTCCGTGTCCTACCCTTGCTTTCATTCATCCTTTATATTTTAATTCTGTGTTCAATGAAGCACCTTACAGACAAACAAGGAGGTCAAAATAAGCAAATGAGTTCTCCAATTCAAGTTCTGCATACATTTGTCATCTATACTAATAAAGGCAGTGTGTGTGTGTGTGTGTGTGTGTGTGT